>NC_071326.1:6187500-6487500 GCF_943734725.1 Anopheles marshallii
GTCTGTCAGATTGAATATTTGTTTCGTGCTGCTGTTATTTATCCTTTAAGCCTGATATTTTCTTCCCCGAACTCTAACTCATCTCTGCTTCCTGCCAGTTCTCTCTGTGTGTGTGTTTTTTTTCACCCTGCTTCGGTCAAAGCACCGAGGAAAACAAACAATAACGATTATCCGTAATTACAGGGTTTCAAACGCACAACCCGCCCGAAGTAGTGCCTTCGCGCGCAGCATCCAAAACACGAACTTAGCGCTTCCTGCCGCAACGGTTCCGGTGCACTTTGTGTGTGTGTGTGTGTGTGTGTGTGTAATTTTCTTCTACTTCATTTCGACTTTTAGCAAGTAGTTGTCGGACCTCTCAACTGACATCTAGTTGACTGCGGTTGGGGATCATCTGAGCCCTAAAAAGCGTCAGCCTCGTGCATGGGGCACCATATTATGCAAAATTACAGCTAGTTAACCACCCCTAACGAACACGCACCGAACCGCTGTGGCCTGATAAAGAGGCCGATGCACTGAGAACTCATCAAACGTGTGAAGAACACCATATGGTGCACGATGTCAAATTGAACTGGTCGTGTTTTGGAAAAGTTAAGATAAATCCTGTATCCTTGCTGTGTAATTAGAGCCTAGGCTCGTTGGTTATTAATTATTATAATATACAATTAGTACGCCAAACTGTAAAGCTCTTTAGCGGGTTTAACACTAAAACTACTCAGCCGTAGTTTAGCAGATGATCAAAAAATAATAAAACACAATCCATCTCTTCGTAATTGATTATTAAAGATTCAACTATAAAAACTCCTACAAATCCAAGTTGCTCTAGTGGCATCATCTGACATAAGCTATGTTGTTTGATGTCACTATGCAACCAGCGCCATCTATTGGAATTATTAAGAGTACATATACTGCATGTGCTGAATTATTAGAGTTATTTAAATTTCCTTGAAGTTTAAGATCCTTATTTTTAGAAGTACTTCACATAATTTATTAATTCTTAATATAAATCTTAATTCTTTCCAAATCTATAATTCCTAATAAATCTAAAATATAAAAGATTGCTTTCCGAAAGAAACTCCTCCACCATCAAAGAGATTTTAAGCGAATTTATTGCTTTTTATCTTTCTTTTGCATTCACATCATGTGTTGTGGGTAGTTCTTGTCGGAAAATCTAACAATAACATTGCACTGTATTGCAATGTCGAATTTCTCACCTTCGTTTTGCTGCCGTAATTGTCCAGCGAAAACAAATAATAAAGAAAAAAAACATTTACAAAGGAATGTTCAAATAACCGGTGCTGTTTCAACTTCACTTTCAACATTCCATACAGCAGCTACATATTTTATTGCCTTTAAGGACGGAGGATAATAAAAAAAAAGATTTCCCTCCTCATCATTGTAACATTTGCCGCTTTTCAAAAGAAGTGTAACACACAAACGCATTCGAACGCTCAAAAAGCAATTGGAACTAACCCGACACAACAAGGGTGCATCGGTGTCACCCGCAGCTTAATGTTCACCGCATGACCAATCGGAAGATACACGTAGGTGTTGGCTGTGACATCAGTAGCATCCCTTCGACATCTTTTCACTGGAATGGACCTCGGGATCGATCCACCCACGGAAAGATGACACGAAATCAGGCTGCTTATCTTGCACAAAAACAAATATTTATCCCACAAACAAAACAACGCCCGGCGCAGTAGATCGTTGCTCACGGTCGGTAAATTTGACACCTTGGCTTCCTTGGCTTACGCGGTCAGACAATTATGATCGCACATAATTAGATGGTACACTCGCAACGGCACCAAGCACCGGGCGCTGCTTAGTGAAAACTGACACAACCGCCGGCAATCGAGCATCATCAATCATCGAACCCGGCCCGGCACCCTCGGACTGGTGCAAACGAAGTAATGACTGATAATGATTTGCATCGCAAAAAAAAACCCGCGGAACGGGTTCCAATTTTCCCATTTGCCTTGAAATTTTCGGACGCGCACCCTTCGCACGACACGCTGTCTCGGAATCGGGATGTCGTCCTTGGGAAAAGCGTGATATGCAACTTGTTTTGTTGTTGGCTCTACTGTTATTGCTTTCCGATTGACATTGAACGCCACTTAAAATCTGGATTGGGTGCGAGGAAAAAAAAAGCGGGTTCGATACGGGTCGTCCACGAACCGCTGTAAGGCTGGTCAAAGGGAAAAACTAGTCGACTCATCATCGCTTGACGGTGTTACGGCGTTTCTTTAAAGTGTTTCTGTTTTTTTTTTTCATTGACTTCACAAAAGGATTAGTTTTAAATTGATTAATATTTGATGACATTCGTTTCGTCAAGAAGTCCTTTTGTGGGTCAAATTTTCATTTTTTGGCGTTATTTTTCTTTTCTGAAGGACTTTTTCACTTGCTTTCCCATCAAAGAATGAGTTGAAAGACATCTCGTATGAAAGGACTGTTGCAAAAGAATTGTTGTTCGATATAAGTTCAATAAGTCACTGACAACCATGATCTAATACATCATTGACACTAGAACTGCTGGATCAGTCAATTTGACTGCTACACTCCATATTAAACATATTGTTCTGCGAGGTTAAGCAATTCTATTTAATTAACTGAAGCATACCACTTTCTTCCAGATCTTCAAGTCACTACCAATAAAATGCTCCTAAAACAAAGGTAAGTTCTAGTCCTTCAGAGCGCCGAGAAGAAGAAATATCCAATGAATTAGTGCATGGTTCACTCAAAACTGTCCTTGATGCTTATATCTTCAGTATCTAGTATTTATTTTTTATTTTTTAGTCTAGTAGTCTAGTAGTAGGAAGTATCTTCATCTTCATGCTGTAATTACACTCCAAGTTCACACTCCATGGAACGGTTCGATCGAGATCTCTAAACCGATCCGGTCGTGTGGCACACCACTACTAATAGGCTACCGACCCTGACAGAATAGGAGCACATTAGACTCCTGTATGATCCACATTCGCTCCTTTTTTAGTTCAGTTACTTTATTTGTTTGCCTTTACTTATTTCTATTTATTTTTCCATTTTTGGCCATATTTTTCACATCACTATTGCTGAATTTTGAACAATTTCGTACCAAACATTTTTATTGCTTTTAACTAAACATGATATATTATCGTCCTATGTATCAGTACGATGTGCTTAAGTTGAGTTACATCATAATGCGCGATTAAACTTTTAACCATGTTCGTGTGATTGTTAACAAATCGATATTGATTTAGCTACACAAAGAAAACAACCTCACTGTAGCTGAGTGTCTAACGTCAATGTGCCCCTATTATTGATTCCATAGCACATGATTTTCCGACACTTTTCCACGCTTTTCCATTTAAAAGAAATCCATCTTCATTCATCATGCATCCGGTGCGTGACGGTCGTGACGGGGTCAACCCCGGTAGAGGCGAACACCCTCCGACAAAGCAAACAGGCCACAGCGAGCGCCCCGAATGTGGCGGCTTCTACTGTTCTCACTTCAAACGCATCTTCGGCAAACATGTCGCTTTCTAATTAAAGCTAACAGCATCCACCCCGAAGCCCGTAACCGTCCTTTTTAACGCACCGGCCCAGGACAAATGGGTCGGGCCTGCGCTGTTCTGTAAAGGATCGGACAACAAATTACCTACATGGGCACGGCCAAAAGGTCAGAACCTGGGGTAGTTCATCCCCTGTGGAAGCACAGGCCACGCGGGAAACAAAGTGCCCGGGACAGGATACTAAAACCTACAATCATTTATTTGGTGCTTTTTTCCGCCGTGTTTTCATCTATTCTCACACCCTCGCCCGAACATTGATCGATTCGCAATCAGCACCGGCAGCAACTGGGGAAGATCATTAGAACCAAGCAGGTAGAAGGGTGCACTGTTTTGTCCCACAAGTCACAAGAGGCGCAAAATAAGATAAATGAAAACAAAACCGTACACCGGAGCCCCAGGAAGTCTGCGCTCCGTGCGAGCCGTGAACAAGTTCCCCCCGGATCCGTGCAGCCCGGAGGATGAAAGCTCGCCGGTGCGCCCGACCGCACCGTGCGAAGGCCGAGGCGTACCCTCGGACCCTCGGAGCGCCTTTTGATCTAGGCGCGGAGAGCGGCCTCGGGAAATTCAATCCCCTATCATTAGGAGTGCTGGCAGTTGCTGCATTGTGTGAATACTGACACATTTGAGTGGCTGCGGTCAGGGACCTTCCCGCTGCCAATGGGAGATTAATATCTCCGAATCTGCGGTGCAACAAACAGCAACTGACGCAGCTTTTCGGGACCGTTCGGTTGAGTTCCTCGTCGGGGGCAGGTACGTAACCGGACCTGTCCGATCCTTAGCGGTCATCGATCATCGATCGAGGCGTGAAACCCAGCACCCAGTAAACGACGCAGCGGGTCCTACGCGGGAGGAACTCGCACCCTTAATGCGCACTATCAGTGTCACTCGCACCGCTGTAAGTCACAGACACAAGACGCCAACGTGAACGGGCCATTGCGTGGGAGGAGTGTCGGTGTGTCACAAACGCGCGCTTAATTCCATTAGGTGTCCCCCTTGTTGGGAGTGACAAATAATTGTCCCCTGGGCGGTGTCATATGTTCTAGTGGCCCATTAGTATACCGCCACCACACCGCCGTCATGACCGTGGATAATTACGCGCGGTAATTAAAACTTCCAACGAAATGGAGTCCACTCACAGTGCACTTCACTGGCGCACGTTGTGTGAGTGGGGGGTGTTACTGTCCGGTTTCCAATATTGTGACGGCTATCACCATCCGTCAGCTTGTGTAACCGACATACGCCATCACCAGGCGGGGGTCGGTTCGCGAACTGTCATGGCGTTGACAAAACGTGGTAAACGTTGAACGTGCACATGAAAGTGAGAAGCGAGCAAATAAAAAACAAATGCGATGGCGCGTGTGGGCGTTCGGGTTAAATCGGCGAAAATTGAATTGTGTCCCATGTGCCCGTGATTGAACGTTTGTAACAATGGACGATAATTGCTTCGTGCCGTTCGGATAAGAGAGCGTTTTGGGTTTTTATCTTTTCCACGGAAATCGTGGCTTTTAATCTAATGCGCCTTTTGATGGTTTACGGAAAAATGTAAAACAACATTTAAATTGCTTCTTTACATTGTAAGGATTCCCCGCGTAATACCTGGTGTTTAGGGTTGGTTTTGAAGTTAGGAGTTTTATTGACTCTCTAAACATTATTACAAGTTGACATTACATGTACGTATACCAAATCTTAAGCAGATGCTTCAGATGCACATTGGTGCACCAGTTTTTTTGAATAAATGATAGAATCTACTGGTTTCCTCAATTAAATAACTTAAATTTCAAATGAAATGAAAATAAATCACTTGAAAAAATTAATATTTGATCCGAGTTTTATAAAAATTACCCTAAATTTCATCAAGTATCCTTGCTCGTGATATAAATATAAGAATCCTGCCGTTACGGCTCACAATAAAGAATTCCGACTACGTCTCACCAAATGTAAAGCATAACCTTTCAGATGGTTAAGCTTAATTAACTGACCTATTCGTTCTAATTTTTGCTTATAAATGATGTTAACATACGTAATTTTACCATCAAGACGATAGGATGTTGTTGAATTGATTATTCCCAACACATTGGCTGACTGTAGCAAGCATTTTGATCTTAAAGATCCTTCAGTTATAGTTCAGCTATAGGGCAAGTGTACCAACAGTAGTACTATTAGTCAGCATGTCAACTTCTAAGCAGTGAGAACAGTTGGAAAGCAAATTTTGACGTTTTAACGAAATATGATATAAAATACGTTACTCTTTTTAAGAAACAACGAAAATCACAATTAAACTCATTTTAAAAACATTATTATGTTAATGTTTTAATGTACTTGTAATGGTGGTATGCTTCCTATTGTGGTGGTATCGTGTACCAGTAGTGGTGCTATTTTTTGTTCATCACTGTATCACTAACACTTTACCCCATACCACTGAGGTGGTAATCCAGATCTGTTCTCCATCTTCCGTATGACTTCGTGTCCAATTTTTTCGGATTTTGGAGGTCAATTTGTTTGACAGGAGTTTTCGATGCAATTGCTACTACGACCACTATAGGAACATGCCTGTTTTGTGGTACCTATAGTGGCACTATGGCCAAAATCACCAAAAATCGACGAAAATAAAGCTAAAAGACGATTTATTTGCGAAAATCAACCTTTTTGTTGGCATATTCGGGAATCCTTCGTACGATTTGATTGATTTTCCTGTTATTTATAGCCTTAAGAAAAAGATGATTTTCCTTGCCAAATGTGAAGAAATTCTGCATAACGTGGCTGTCTGCCAGAAAAAGTTGAATATTTAAGCCTTTTTAAAACAAAATTAGGCTATTTGTGTCTTAAATGATTCGTTTTAAATAATTTAAGCAGCCGAGACCAGATAACATTTCCCCTCCCTCGTTCAACGAGTTTTAAATGAGACAGTTGTGGGGCCCCATAAAACCATGAGTTTAGCTTCGTCTCATTTGAAGGGCCTCGAAGCTACCCCTCCCCCCTCCCTTCCCACAGTGATTACTGAGATTTGATTATGAATACCAGCCCTCCCTCTCCTTTTTTTTTTGAAATAGAGCCTCCAACTGTCATTCTGGCCTCCAACGGAATTGATTCGCCACTGACACTTACCCTAGTGGGCTCTAAACCTCTTGAGGTTGTTGTGCCGATAAAGCAGAAGAAGAATCCTTAAACTCTTCATCTAATCTGGATGCTCACAGTTCTCAAAATCTAATCGCATTTATTCTTATACAATTCATTCAATATGTCAGAAATGCGATCTTATATCTAATGCCTTAGGGTGCTGTCTGTTAGAAAAAGTTGAATATTTAAGTCTTTTTAACACAAAATTAGGCAGTTTGTGTCTTAAATGATTCGTTTTAAATGATTTAAGCAGCCGAGACCAGAGAACATTTCCCCTCCCTCGTGCAACGAGTTCTAAATGAGACAGTTGTGGGGCCCCATAAAACCACGATTTTAGCTTTGTCTCATTTGAGGGGCCTCGAAGCTACCCCTCCCCCCTTCCCACAGTGATTACTGAGATTTGATTATGAATACCAGCCCTCCCCCCTTCTTCTCGATAAAACATTTTTTTTAAATAGAGCCTCCAACTGTCATTCTGGCCTCCAAGGGGATTGATCCGCCACTGACACTTACTCTAGTGGGCTCTAAACCTCTTGAGCTTGTTGTGCCGATAAAGCAGAAGAAGAATCCTTAAACTCTTCATCTAATCTGGATGCTCACAGTTCTCAAAAACTAATCGCATTTATTCTTATTCAATTTATTCAATATGTCAGAAATGCGATCATATATCTAATGCCTTAGGGTGTCACAAGTGTTATCATAAAACATTATAAAAATAAAAGAATTAAACGAAAACTTTAACTACCAAGGCTGCTATTTCATTGCTGTACCTTTTCGACTCTGGACAAATGTCGGGCGGGCAGCAGGGTGACAGTTGTCGTCATGCAGTCTGCGGTGTTGTGGCAGTCCTCTCTCTCTCCATCCACAATCGGCGCACTTGAATTCACTTTACAACAAACTTAAATCTGCTCGCCCATCGCTGGAACCTAAGGCCACCACCGGCACCGGCTGACCACGTGGAAGAGAAACGGCAAAATAGCCTCGGACCAACGCTCGACAGAACTAACAACGAGTCCGCCCATTCGCCAAATGTCCACGGATGAAAGCAGAGCGTGACGGTGCGTTTCAACGGGATGCGATGATGGTGGCAGTGTTAACGATTATTTCTCCTTTTTCTCCCTCTCTCTCTCTCACACACACTCTGACTCTCTTTGGATGCTGGGAGTCCAAATCGGAGCAGGTCCGAACAACAAAGCGCAACACTCGCCCCAAAATGCAAACGCTCCCCGATCCGATCACTAATCGCCCGCACAAACGGATCGTCTTCGGCCGGGTTTTTGCTTTTGCCAGTGCTCGGCCACAACCGATCCGCCCATCGTGCAACTAAAACAACCGCCAGCTTGTGCTGTGAGCTCTCGGGGTTTTGGGCAAGATAAACGAAGACCCACGGAAGGAACACGCGCCTGCCAACCAACCGACCAACCTGCCCCGCGGTTGCGGCAACCTAAATGATCTTTCGGCACTTCCTTTGAATACGCGTCGGACAGCCTGAAAAACGCAACGCCAAATTAATTGTCCAACTTTTGTGTGTGTTTTCACGCTACCGCTACGGGTTCGATGGTTTGCGATAAGTTAGCACGGGATTTTGGATGAAAAGCTGTTCATAGTTGGGTAAAAGTACGTTGAAGAAATGCTTGGTGTGTGTTGAGGTTATCGTGGAATTATTGCGTTACTTGCTTAGCTCTTGATGATTATTTTAATTTATTTCTTATAATACCTCCCATTTTAATGCTTAAACTTTAGTACAAATTTTCAAAACTGTTGAAAAAAACAACAAATTCCATGTTTTTCTAGGTCACTTCTTGATTAACCTTCTTAATGAATTTATGGACCTTGTAAACTATTTGTATTAAGTACACCCACAATTAATTTCCAACAATTTTTTTATTCAATTGCTAAGTTATTCAAACATACATTATCAAGAGTTTGACATTAGATGATCGTCTAGTACAGCCTCTACGCCCTGTTCATCATGTTGCCCAGCTGTCATTTAAAATCCACCATGCCGATCATTGGCACAACAACAAACAAACGTGCAATAGGCGATGTACAATTGCGCTTGCCCTTAATCGCGTCAACATCCGGATCTGTGGCCCGCAGCTACGAGACCAAGACCAGCCCAAGCTACGGGTCCGATAAGTAGGATCTACTTGACATGATTACCATCAGCCCCGGTGGCAGCACCAACCGCCCCGAACGAAACGATCCGTCACTAGCTTGCAACTAGCGCTGCAAGATGGCCGCCGATATCTTGCCATTGCCCTACCCACTCCGCAGCAGCTAATGAGTTGGCAAGCCGTGCACAAACTGATAATACCCATTAGCATAACGAACCGTCGCCACGAGATGCTAACCATCGCAATGGGTTTCCCTGCTTCCCAAGCCATCTCACCGATAGGGCCGATAGGAACTACTGTCCTCCGTCCATTTTCGCGCTTTCCTTCTTCGAGCTAACCAGTGTGGCTATCCCGCTTTGGCTTTGTCCGTCGCGCTTCTTGGTGAAAATTGTGGCACAGTGAGAAAAGCTATCTGTCCATCGGATCGGCCAATGTTCGACACGCCGTAGCTTCTGCACGTTCTGCGTCTTTAACTTCGCGATCCGAGCAACAGGCGGGCACGCCGAGAGCGACGTACAACACCCAAGTCGACGGCTACTAAAGACACGACCCGCGACAGAGTAAGCGAGCAAGAGAGACAGCTCATTATCGGTAATTTAGATCTTCCTGCACGTCCAGGGTTGGATCGGTTGGGTAGTTCGTGTAGGGTTTCGCTACGAACGGTTCGACCTTTCAGGCAGTTCCCGAGCCGTGTGTAGTTGACTTCTAACTTAATAAACCCTAAACACATATAATTTTCTTTCCCGCGCGTTGTCGCATTTAAAGGATCGCGGGTCCTATCCGGGTCGTTGAGCGTATTTCATAAAGGGAGTGTTGTGAGGGGACACCTCGCTTGTGGAGATGTATTCAGATAGGTATCACAGTGCATTCTAGTTAAGGCAAGAGCTTTTTTGCTCAAGCATATCGATATTCAATGTACTATGTTTTAATTAAACTTGCTCAACTAAAACAATTCCAAAATTATTGTATGAAATTGTTAAATGTTTTACGCATTTACTTTTAATCATTTTTGTAAATATTATAAACTTTTTGCACTAAACATTATAGCTGTGTGCATAGAAATTATACATGATTCGCAGGAAGATGTAAATTGTAAAAGTAACTCAGAGTTCCGCATTGTTGTGATATTGGAAACGAAAAAATAACGATTTTTTTAAATTTCTTACTTCATAATCATTCAACCGATTTGTGAGACATCTAGCGCCGAAAAGTTAAAGCTCTAGAAATTTCACGTGGTAACATCTATTGAAACCGATTGCAACCATCAGTAAAGGTAGATGTCCCAGCTAGCTACGATACGGTTTGTGTCTCAGCTATCAAAGCGACATCTGTCAGCGTGAAGTACTTTGCTGTTATACGAAAATTTCAGAGAAAATTGAAATTATTTCAAGAAAGTACTGATATGAGAATTGTTAGCAAGATAATGAAACATGCAGAATTTCAATTTCAAATCTTGAACATTACTAGATATAAATACAGGGTTTGACTGAAATTGGTTGGTGCCTCTATTTTTTAACCTTTTAATTGTCTGTTTAACAATTGTTACTCTTAAAATGTATTACAACAATTTGAATCCAACGCCTTTTCTACGAGTAAACTGATAGTCAAATACTTCGTACAGCGACATCAATTCGCTACGTTCGATCTATTTGTACAACATATTTACTACAGTTGTTCTCTCTAAATTGTTTTACAACACTCTCTATTACGATACAAACAACGCTAACACTCATTTCGGAAGCATTGAGCAAACATCAACTCGGAAGAAATAATAACACAAACGATGCTTTTTCTTTTCGCATTTTTGTTGAGTTTTTTGTATATTTTAAATTATAATTATCATCACTTACAATGTTAGGTAATCATCATCACTCCACAAACATTTTCCTCACCGCTACATTAATGCCTCCCCGTGTCCGGGATCCACTCTCCGCCCAGCTTACCATACCATACTGATCCTACCATTTTGTATACTGCTGGTCACATTATTCGCACCGCAACGCTTTTACTAAAACACTAAAAATACAATGTTCGCCTATTTCGCTGAATCGGGCACCGGTATTTTTTTTTTTTCGCTTTTTGCACCTGCCAGAATGGTCGGATCTCGCATGATTAGTGTGTTTCTGTCGAAGTAATTTCCGTTTCCGTTCTGCATCTTCCTCGTTTATCCTCCATTTTTAACTGTTTATCGTGTGCACTCAATGTGAGTGAGCTTGTTCCTCTCTCTCTCTCTCTCATCTGCTTCTACTTTTACAAATAGCACTGTCCCTAAGATTTAAAAACAAAATAGCAAAATGAAACCGGGCCAGATTCCCTAAAAATACGCACACGCACACTGATTGCAACAGAGCAAGGATCTTTTAGATGAACCGTCATTACATTTCGAGAGATTCCGAAGGAATCTGCACTGTTAATGCAACCGTCAAACGCGTCCTAAAGCAAAACATCTCGCCGCGATCCCCTTGTCTGTGTCCGTGTGCGTATATGCATCTCCGTGGCATCCAACATTCGCGAATCCTTCTCCTTCACATTCTTCCTAATCGAATCGTCAGCCAACGGCACTAAGTAAACACCCGCGCAATAGAGCTTTCTGCTGCTACTACTACTGCTGGTGGTGGTGGTGGCCCTCGCCAACACATATCATATTAAAACGCATAGCACAGTTGAAGGTTAGGCAACGGTCGTCCATTATAGTCTACATGCATGCATCTAAATCCGGAATAAATTGTACATACTAATACTATTTCTTCTTTTTTTGTGTGAGTTTTGCTAGCCTGTTTTGTGCCTCTCTTTTGTGTCACTCGTCTCCGCATTACACTACCCTTCGTCTACCTTTGTCTAACTACTGAAACCTCCCTTCAAACGCTTCTATAGTGAGAAAGATCCTTCCGGAACACACTACACACCACGTGGAAAGTTAGGCACCTTTCGCATTTCTGGGACATGTGTGGGATCGATGTCGGTGTGCGTACGTGTGTGTTTGTGGATGTACATTGCACTGTGCTGGTTGGGTTTTCCGTGTCAGTCTTCTCTTCTAATGTTTACTAATCGTAATATTAATAACATCTGTTTGCGAAATTTTGAATAAAGAACAAGGAACCTGAAGAAATGGGATGCGAAGAGGGTACTACAAGCGCAACACTGATCAAACTCCATCGGCAAAAGGCGAACCTTTTGCAGGTGGTTGGCAAAAAAAAAGAACAGAAAAGTGCGTCGATTCTAGGGCTGGAATGTTCAAATCGTCGGTGCGTGCTGCAGTTGCCGCATGTACTAAAAACAAAAACTACATAAATACTAATACGCGCTAACTTTACGTTTGCTCTTCTAAAAAAAAAACAACTGTATGCAACTACTTCCTTCTACTTCTGTTACACCTTTTTTCGCAAAAACTCTATCAATCACAGGGCAGGTGGGTTTTGGGGAGGGTTGGTGGTTTTGGAATGGAAGCTTAAACATATTACACAACTCTCGTTTAGCACCGAAATAAAAGATAGTTCCAATTTCACGCAAAACCAACTGCAACTGCACCTCAACAAGAAATTCGCACGCACTGAATCTCTTTTTACTCGTTTTTTTTTTTTCGTTTGTCTTGCCATCATTTAACCGTGGCGTACTAGTTCCCTTGTGCCTCGCTTGACGTTTGTTCTAATTCCTATGCCAGGAATGGCTCTGTCGTGTGTACTAAAACGTTGGTTTTTACGTCCAAGCATCAAAGTTTGAAGAATTAAGGGTGATGTTTAGTGAGCAATTTCACTTCTGTCCTGTTTCGCTTCAGCGGGAGCGGGGAGCGTTGGGGGTGACGCGTGTGGGGATAGTGTGTTGGAGGCCGTTTGCGTACAAGAAAACAGATAATAAATTAAATTAGTTTAAGCCCTAGGCGCTGATATCGCTCACTACTTTCAATACTCTCGACAGGTGTTGGTGAGGAGCGTTACTGATTCGTGCTGAAGCGAACAGTGTTGGAGAGTAAGTTGGAAAAAAACAACAAAAACACAATAGGACAAATCGCGTTGGGACACAACGAATACGCGCGTGTGGAGGCACACGCATCTTCAATCATCCTCACCCGGTAGGAATGGAAATCTAGAGCCTAGGCTAGGCCTGCAGAACTATCAATGGTTCGCGTTGTTCGCCAGCGTAATATCTCTAGCGCCGGTTCTGCTTCTGCTTAGCTTATGGTTGTGCACCGTGTGCACCTAGCCGACACTTAGCTGCTAACCGTATGGAAATCATTATGATTAATACACGTAGATCGTCTTGAGCTGGGGTTTCAGCTCGGGCGGTATGACTGGGGCAGGTTCGTGCGTTTTCCGCGATACCAGACGCTTGAACCGACCGGACAGCTGACGTTTCAGTCCCTTGAAGCCGGTCTTCTCGTTATGTACTAACGCGTCCTGTTTGGGGAGAAGAGAGCAAACAGTGAAGGCATCTATTAGTTCGCTAGAAATATTGGTGGTTGCATTGAAGAGGCGCCCTAATAATTAAAGCTCGTCGAGAGAAAAGCATTCCTTCCACACGGCAATCGATCGACCGTTCGTTCTGGGCTTGGCTTCTCATTGACCGCCGAAAATGAGTTCAGGCGGAAGCAACGCACCAAAAACCTTGAAACAGGGAACACTTCAAAGCCTTCGACCGTTGATGATGGACCGTTTTGCGGCTTTCGTACACACGTTCCATCAATTCTCAGGTCGCCCAAGTTTCGTTTGCTCTGTTTTGCTTCTTGCTTCCATTTGTTCCCCGTTCGTACACCCATAAGGACAATGCTCTTTTCGGTTGCTTCTGCACCCTTCTTGCCAAGCGCAGGATGTAAGAAGCAGCACAACCACCGGGGCTGTTGTCTGGTGATTCCAGCTGCTGCCGCTGCTCTCAAATTGCGTCCGCGCGGTCACTGTTCGGACTCGGGACGGGGGCGCTGAACTGAACGTTACGTTCCATGCCGCAAAAAAAAAAACAAGAAGCTCAGCTTGTGAAACGGAAGAGGAGTTCAAGGCCTTAAAGATTGTGTGGATGGAATGAATGCTCTGCTCACGACGCAAACGGATTCGAGATTGAATATTCGCAACGAGATCGAAGCTTACCTGACTGCTGGCGTTGTAGATGTTCGGTTGCGGTGGTAACGGTGGAAAGACCCACACAGTAGACGGGCTCTGCCGGAAGGCTATCGGCGTCGGTACGGAGTAGCCTGTTTCCGGACTGCTGCCGCCATTCGGCTGGTGGTGGTGATTACTGCTACTATGGTTCTGCTGGTTCTGCTGAGGATGGCTGGTTCCGTTGTGATGAAGCTGGTGGTGACTGAACGGGTGATGATGGTGTTGGTGGTGGTGCGGTGCCGCCTCCACATTGTTCGCCGTCACCGGGCTCACCGTCGACGACTCTTCCCGCTTTCTCAGCTTACTGCGGACGAGACGCATCGTCATTAGGGTACCGTTGCTTCCAACCATTTTCCTGAACTCGTTAATCTTGGCGCGTCGGTTTTCGGTACACGTCTGTCTTCTACTGAGACTGTTGCGCTCGCTTTTCACGGCTCTCAAGAGGTAAAACCCCGAAAATTCGACCACAAAGAGGAACGTTTCGCTCGGTGGTTAAAAAAAAGGAAACACAATTCTTCACTTCTTATCACAGACAATTCCGTTTCCTTCGTCAGTTTCTAATTCTCCCTTCTCGAAAGGTTTCACACGATTTGGCAAAACAGTCACTGCACAGCCAAATGTTAGGTTCTTCCAAAGACCAAAGACTAGAGGCTTTTGCTGTTTTCTTTTTTAAAGATGCGATCATCAACTGGAGAACATTTTCTGGTTGCACTTTGCCCGTACCACGGAGCTCTCGGAGTTTTGCCGTCCGAAGTACACTTCTTCCTTCCACAAAACAACTGATTTGCGCTTCTGTAGCTTGCGTACTGGTCACACAGCCCAACAAAAAAAAGACTGGCTTGTCGAACTCTAGCCACACTCATACACACGGATTCTTCGGCGGGTAGGCAACACTCACACTCACAACCCAAAAACGTTCGCGCTGGATAATGATCCTTCTTCCCTGTTGCGTGTTCTAACCGTGGCTACGCTCCCAGAGCACTCACACGTTACACACTGCCGGGCTGGCCGCACAAACGAGCGCCTTTTGTACAGAGCAGACGGTAACCTTCCCCGGTGCCGTTACCGTGGCGCGTTCGGGAGCCTTCGCAAAACTGGCCGCACAAACACACGCGCAATGTGTATCCTTAAACCGAAGGCACGCTGTAGCCGGGTTTAAAAACGGTTTGTCCTTGCTAATGTCACACTGGGATTTGCGAAGGTTTTTGATGCTGCTTTCGGCACACGCGAAGCCAAAGTGACAAATATCACAACCCGAAAATACCCGCACCAACAAAACACTGGTGCTTATCGCTTTTTTTTTCGTCGTCGTACACCACTTTCTTTAAACTGTGGCCTCCTTAGTTTGTTTGTTTTTTTAATTTCTCTAGCAGCCCGTAACTAGACGTCGCTTGAAATACCACTATCGAGGGCGCGTAATGCTACCCTTTCTTGCTCTTGTAGCACTCGCGGTGCGCTTCGCGTTTGTGTCCGCTAGTTGCGACGGTTCGTACTCGACTTGCTTCGGTTCGTCGTCGGTGGTTCGATTTTTATATAGCTGCGCCGACGACGATCGCGAATACGGTTGCGTACCATCATCACCACCACGAGCGCGCTCCCGTACGCTGCGGGCAGCGCGCATACATGCACACCACGGACAACCGGGCAGCTCCATGCCTCCACACATATGGCGTGGAGCGCAACCCCACTGACGTCACACGCACACACCGTACGCGGTTGTCGGCGGTTTTCGTTCCACACCGAATGACGAAAAAAAAAAACGATTACATTCATCGTAATATGACGATCCACCAGAAACGTCACTGGATTGCTTTCCCAGCCGTTAGTGCGTGCTGGTCGGACGCAACAAAAACATACGCCGGAACGGAACTTTCCGCCCGAATATCACGCTGCCGTTCCGTGCGTGTTTGTGTGCGTGCAAAACAATAGAAAACCCAACAGCCGCACACAGTCCCCTGATGGGGGGCTTTGTGAGTCATAAAAGATGCAGGCACGGACCAACCGTACCTTTCTAGTGGTTTGGCTCCAGTCCGAACCGGAATCGGTTGGTATCGACCCGCAGAGTATGACTAGACAGTTCCACCCAGAAACACTATCTCCCGCTTGTAATGTACAACAAGCAGCCGGAGGCACCAAGTTTATCCATCTCGCAGTTGCGGCCACCCCCTTGCGGGTAAGACACACAGGTCTTAACCGAACAAAGTTCAAGTGCAGCGGAACAGACAAAGAGGGTGCCAACCAACCCGTTCGAAACACGATCGATACGAAACCCTATTCAAGGTCGATCGGAACCGGTTATCCAAGCCCACGGGAGCGGTTGGTGCACCGTCGAGCTGCATTATGCATGCGTCAAATCGCTGGACATGCCAGAAGCCTCCAAAAGGGACACCATTTCTTGGAGAAAACCAACAACAAATATCTAATTAAGGATAAGCCTTAATCCAATCCAATCACCATCATCCATCGTCATTATCTTGGAAAGGGAATGGGAACGACATTACCGGCCGTCTACAGTTCTCCGTTACCGCTCCAATTGCACAACGGAACCAAGAACTCACCAGGAAATGATGTCTTCCGGACAGATGTTTGGCTTATCGTTCGGTGCGGGAGACGTGCTGGACAACGCCATTTTCACCGTTTAAGTCGCAAATAAACCCTACGAAACGTCATCCGTGCACTTTGGATTGTGCTGTGCCTCGCTGCTAACGTGGAGCTTAGTAATATGGGCACGTTCTGCAGACGTTAGCCGCAATCATTGCTCACCCGACCATGATGCATTAGTGGCCTCGATGCTCGATATACACGCGTACATGTGTGACATCCGGCAGACAGCCCAAGATATAAATCAGTCACTGGAGACGTGCTACCGATCGAAGAAATCTCCCGTCCGCCAAGCTGACTCACCATTGCTGGGCCTTGGCATGGCATGTGGTAACAAACATATCAGCACGATGTTAACATTGAGCAATGGGGAGATACCACCCGATGTAGTCAACCTGGCTGTGTCCGAAAGCTGTTGGCTGTCATATTGGTCATGCCGATTGCGAGTGCACTATTTGCCGATCGTCTATCTGTTAGGTTGGGTTCGGGTTCGACAACACGCTAATTGTCGTTTTCTTTTACGATGCAGGAAGTATGGAAGGGAACGTTCGAAACCACGGTAGGGTTGCTTACTACTGACAATGCAAATGAGGTTACAGCGGGCCTAGTCCCCAAGTCCCAATCCAAGTCCCCGAGTCAATGGGCACGCGGAAGAACGGTTCCATAGCGGTTCGTCACCTCATGCCATTCGGAAGCAATATTAGTACTAATTTGCATTGTAAACTTCAATGACAGTGCAACGTACTCCGTATCCCTGAGCACAGGTTGTCTAAAGCGTTGTAATCTCGCTTCCCCATCCTAACACCTCTAATCAACTTTTTCCTCTCCATGTTGCTCAAACCGACCCACGGTAAAGTTCCTGCGAGGCACTCGAGCCTGTGTCTGATCGAAATTTACCTCGCAGTGTAAGCCATTGTCCGTTACGCTATAAATTTGATAACTCGACACCGATTTCCTTCAACTCGCATTCTCCGTCCCTACTCGCCAGTGGTCAAGCGAGGCAGTGAGGCATTGAGCCAGTAGCGCCACAACAATTCATTCATGAAAAAACCTTGGTCCCACGGCAACAAACCAAGATAACGGAGCACCAGGACGCATCGGACAATGACGCCATCGGTAAATGGTCGCGACGAACGGGTGATACAATACTCCTCGAACTCTACTTTCCGTGTTGTTTACGTCCCTGCTGACGTCGTAACCAAGAATCAGCTTCTTCTGTATACTGTCTGTGTTGCGAAATCAGAACACTCTGAGCCTTCGCAATCCTCGGATGAAGAAAACAAACATTAACGCCGTCGCGGTGAAAAACATGTTTTGTTCAGGGACTTTCTGCTGATGTCACGGGTGGCGTGAAATAGTTTCCAATGCGATGTTAAACCCCGCGGTATCTAGTCTCCTGACAAACAAGACAGTGTATCCTTATCATGCGGTTGTTCATTTTTCCACGAAACGGCACTAATGTGAGGTTAGGTTTGCAAAAATGCACCTTCAACGTGGTGTACCAAGAAATTGATAAGGATTTTCTATTTATCAAAGGGTTTGCGAATATCGGCAAAGAAAAGGTCTGCAAGAATGACATACAGACTAACCGGTTAGTTCTGTACTCGTATTTGAATTAAGAGGCTTCCAGACTATCACTCCATTTTGCTCTCTCATTCGGTCTTCCGTTTGATTCCGACCATTAATTAACCATTTTTGTCAAAATTAAGGGTTTCGTTCGAGTTGTTTTCCCTTATAAAAGAGCTTCTAAAGATTGTTTCTCCAACATGACCTCGAACCTTTTTTTTTAACAGTCGTGAGAAATACAATGCGAAAAGTTCCTTTCAGTAATGTGCTCAGAATTGGAACAGGTCTTCCCGGTGCGGTGGAAACATCCGCTTCGGTCTCTATCTATCCAATGAATCACAATAAAAAACACATTATGAATTTGGGAAGATAACGAGCTAACCGCAATTATCATCTCTTTTATGCGAACATTTTAATTCGTTCAATTCCAAAGGGTACCAAACAGTGCATTTAGCACACGCATCAACCAGCCGAAGGTCAGACCACTAAATTGACCGGAATTCGTAACATTTCGGACGGTTCGGGCGATCATGCGTAACTATCGTACATAAGCACTTTGCGGACGCAAATCGCAGGATGATAAACAATAAGGCTAACATATGCTGTATACCCGCGTGAGGAACTCATTTGTGAGGTTTGTTTGAGGAGGCTACGGCGGAAGGATTCGAACATCTGTTCGGCTGTTTGCTGCTGTTTGACATACAGCGATCGGAGTGCCAACGGTGGTTGGGCGTTGGAAATGGCATGACAAACAACAACAAATTTATCAGCAACCTTAACGAACAACAAGCAAACAAACAGCTAACCACGATCTAGTGCTCTAGTGACTGAGGAAAAACAATGTTTCCCTCTTTGGGGGCCCGTCACTCTGGCGGCATCTCGGTGAATTCCACGACATCCACGTGAGCCACGTCCGATTCGATCCACTTAGCGGACGTTCCAGTGACTCCCCGGTGTTAATCATTGATCAAACGCAAGTTCTTTCCATTAGACCATAGGCATGTTATAGACAATGCACAAACAAATGAAAGAATACTTAATCCACAACACAAAACCTATTATACCGGCCGAAGGAAACGCATTGTCCAGCTGGGCGAATGTGTTCAATCGTATCGGAACCGTGTTATCATGCTTATCGTATCACGGTGTACTAGCAAGACAGCGCGAGGAAGAACACCACGACATTATCTTCCCCAATCAGCCGCACCTGTTTCGATCGCTTCGATCCGATTGTTACATTATTTGATTAATACACTGCGCAAACAGGCGAACTCCGTCTCGCCGGTCGCCAATGTCTAATTTCTTGAAAATATTAGATCATCACGCTTCTCCAACTGAACCTCCGTCGGACGGAAAGCTCATCACATCGAGCCATCAACTCCCTCTCTGTTTAATGCGGTAAAATGTGATACCGATCATCTCGCACGATGCATTCATTAGAAATCCCAAGATGAATCTTAATTGAGAGGAGTTGCAATCAAAATTTTCCCATTCCCAGATCCGTTTACGAACCGCCAGTAACGGTCGTAATGGTTTGATCGGTTCGCACGTCAAAACATGAAGTTCAAATTTGTTTAACCTCCTCCTGTCATACGGATCTTCACCGCCTGCTAGATGGTGCACACACTTTCTCCTGGTTCAACCGCCAGTTTTGAAGATTATGCAATATATTTGCAACAAGGCGAACGATCGGGAGAAGATTGAAAAAGAACCATCAAAACTTCAATTGTGGCTGTAAATGATTGACGAAATAAACATCCCTCACTCACACTTTTCTCGCGCAGACGTTGAATCATTGGGCAATGTGAAACTTTTACCCCTTGGGACAAGCGGGATAAGTCCAATGGTTCGCATCAAGGCCTTTACCGCCAGATGTGCATGATGTTTTGTGGTACTTCCCTTCCCGTATATAATGCACAATGGACACATACAACGATCGATCCCATGACGTCATTCGTTGAATGTTTATCTAGCTGCAGGGTACACATCCATGCAGTGATGGCGATTTCTTGCGAAAGGCGTAAACTTTGAGCATAAACCACCCATATGTACTGCGAAGAAAATCAACCAAGCTGAAACCGTTGATTTTTGGGGGGAGGACACTATTGTGCGGCTGGCGTGACTCATTGATCAAAGAGGAGAGAAACCCAGCAGTGGTGATACTGGTGTGGAAGGGGTTGGGGAAGTTCCACAGAAACATCATTCGTCTGACTAACGAGCCCGATTACAACAAACAAAAACCGTGTTGTTAAAGAATCATTACCGTTGTCTTGCCTCAACCTGAGAGACCTCGATGGATGGCACAGATGTACAATTACATGCGCGATCTGTTCTAGCAACTCTATGCGATCATCAATCCACCACCATTTGCGGTCGTTTCCACTCACATGGCTAGGTCAATTAGCTTTTTATCAATTATGGAACAGAAAAAAAAAAGAAACGGAACGGAACTCAGCAGAGATATTAACGCTCTATGACTCAACCACTCGTCTTGGAAATCGGTCCTACTGTTCGCCTAGTCCTCCTCCTCATCGAAACGTCGGTGCATTGCATGAAACACACCAACCGGTCGGCTTAGACAGGCAATTAACACCTTTTCAAGATATTGCAGACCACGCACACCTCAAGTGCGCTCCACCGAGAAGTAACCTCCTTTTCCGATAAACCTCTTCAAAATTGTAGCAACCAGAAGCACCATTGCAAATCGACCAATTTTAGAACGATTCGTCAGCGAGAGCACACTTCAAACCTGAGCTATTTGAGTGTCGTCTGATACCATCCTCCTAATGCCGGGGGAGACCTCTCGAAACATCCCAGCAGCAAGACTTTTTACTCAAGACTCCAAAAGAGGAACCTGCATGAATCAGTACCTGCAAGTGGCGTGCATTGTCTGTGGCCCCCAACCGTGAGCGGCCTCGATTAACTAATTGCATAATTACCACCACAAACACACCGCTCCTACTCCACTGAGGACACGTGCCAAACCGGCGGCGATGACCACTGCAGTGGAGTGAGTGCAGTGTGAGGCGGTACGGTACGACCATGAAGTGTTGTCGATCATCATTACCTTTCCATGTAGAGATACAGATATACCTCCTCCATCGTGAAGTGCCACGTTCGGCTTCCAGTTACACGCGCTGACTAGTCGCTCGGTAGCGTGTGTGCGTGCTCGGCGACGCTCAACGTTTGCTGACGATGATGCTGCAGACTAGCGCGTCTGACGGGGCACAGTCCTTGGACCGCTTCGGGGGGTTTGTTTTTCGGTGCTAGCAACAGAAAGGTCCCAGCTAAAAAACACACCGGGAACTTTCAGGTTCACCTCCAAAAGTTCAGCACGCGCGCGTTTGTGTTGGGTCAAAGGTGTGATTGCACCACCACCACTACTGTTCCGTTTGTTCCGTTTGGGCAAAAATGGTCAAATGGCGGCCATCGAGCAGTAGCAGGAACGGACAACACACCACACAGGCTGCTTTTGCAGATCGCACACCAGCGGGGGCTATGGAGCGACCGAGAATCAGCTGTTCTTCCAGTGCTGATGGTGCTGGTGGAGCGGTCTCGGGGGGACCTTCTCGGCAGCGCGCTTCTTCATCGCCAACTGCAGCCGCGTGCCCGTGGCAGAACTTTGTAACGGGGCAAACAAACCCCCTTCAATTGTACTGTGCACTGGCACTGCTATCGATAAGATCGGACCGCTTTGGACGCGTACCAAAGCGAGCTGCGCAGCTGTTCTAACGCTCTGCACTCGGCGTGGTTGAAGATGAGCGGAGGTTTTTTTTTTGCACCTCACACAAACACACACACACGTACCTCCCGTTAGGTAGCAAGATGATCGGTCGAACCACTACCACACGATCGTACGATGTTCCGCACAGGTAACGCTACCACACTTAGTATGCGTTACTAAGCACTAAGCGCCACGCATGTTACCACTCGACACGGTGCTTGCAAATGAGCCCCACGTACAGCAAACGGTTCGGACTCACCGTCTACCGAAAAGACAATGGCGAATCGTGGCGCTAGTATGCGGGCAGGCTTCAGTTTCACCAATCTTCCTTCCGGTCCACCGTTGTACGATCGCGCACGATCACAACCGTCACTGTTCGACCTCCTTTGTCGGGTCGTCGTCGAAACTTCACCACTGCTTTTTGCAACAAAGAAACTCGCCCGCGGCCAACTTCTGCACAACCATTTGCCAGCCCTTTGCAACAACAAAAAAACAAACCGCTGCAAATCGCTGCAGCACACCCGAGCGAGCTCTCGCTTCTTGTACGCTTCTTTCACCCTTCGCGTTACACTCTGCAGCGCGATAAGATAGTCCCGCTTAGAGCTGCGTCCGCCTCGGTTGCCTCGTCGGCAGTAGCGTCAACAGCTGATGACATTTGCCTAAACACACGGCACACACGCCCTCACGGACACGCACTCATTCAACAGACACAGGCACACACACACACACATATATATATGCGCACGGATCCACAAAAGGTGCACGCAGCGATGGTGGCGGTACGCAACGTGTTTTTTGTTCGCTACACGCTCCGCTCAGAGGCACATTTGGACGGGGACTGGTTTCCGAGCATCGACGGACCGCTAGTTTTAACCGAAGAAACTAACCGACCGTAACAGCAGTCGTCCGTCGCCGTCTGTCGGTTGTGTGGCTGGCTGGCAAGCAGCAGCAGAACAACAGCAGCAAAGACAGCAACAACCGCCCCGTTGCGGTGGAAGGGGGTTCAAGCAACCAGTTGGAGTTCCCCGTCGTCCGACCGGCCGGAAAGCCTTCAACAAAAATGCCCCTTGGAATCTGAGCAAACCGACTGGTTGGCTTGTGAGTGGCAGTGTGCACGCGTGTACAGCTGTAGCTAGCTGCGAATGATCGCTACAGTACTCACCGACCCGAGCAGTAATCCCTGCATCTGTCTCGCTCTCGAAACTCGAAGCTGACTCATGCAACTCCATGGAAGTTCCACTGGTGCTGCAACCCCTACCGCATGTCCCGTCCCGGATATATCCGGACGCTCTCGTGAGTGTTCTGCTCGGAAAGATGGAAACCCGATGATGCTGGCTTTCCAATGTGCGGAGCATCGGGCTGCGACATAATTGAGCCACAGGCACCCATAAACGAGGGTAATGATCTTAAGATGGATGATCATCGAACCTTGAGGCAGAGCATATCGATCGAAAGAAGATGCTGCTCTTGAGAACCCTGAGGAAAAAGCGACGATGGTCTTTCCGTCTTGGTGCAGCAGTGGCACAGGGGAGGTCACTGCCAAATGCACCTGGAAGAACTCACCCTTAAACAAATCTATCCAATCCGAAAATCTGTTTCACTTATCGACGAAATTCCAGCTATTCGATTAAGAACTTCCGTCTCAAAAGATAAACGAAAGGTGTCAGTCAGGCAATACATCCCTGCTTGTCCGTATGTCCGTTGCAATAAGCATAAACCCCGCTAATGCTAATAATACCCTGCGTTAAAACGATATTTTAACACTTCTTATCAGCAGTAATGCCGTGCTTTCGGCGTACTTTATTCCGTTCTTCCGTTCATCCGCTCACATTTTGCTGGGCGGTCAATGTGCACACTTCAAGTCGCAGCCATTGTTAAGACACTTTAAATTGCTGTTAACCTTTTATTTGTTCGTAACCTTCGACACGTTAGAGGCCACACAGACACACACTGTTCCTAATCAACAGTGTACCAAACGCGAACCTATCAGCGTCTCAGATTACGTCTCCACGGTCCACCAAGGGTTCTCCGAGATTCTGAACGAAAAGACGCGCACATTGGCACTCCGCAATGCAACACACAAATGAACAATCAACACCCACTGTACCGTTTGACCCGTGCGCCGCAAATCGACAAATTGTTTTGACAATAACTTAATAGATTCGTCGATTGATAGGCAATTGTGCATTGGCAAACATTTCCCAGCTGAATGCGTCGTGGAGCCGCAGCGTTGCGAGTGGAACGAAGGGGGCGGCGATGTTGCGAACCATGTTTTACTATAGACCTGATAATGATACCCCGACAAAGTGATCCCAACTCATGCGCGTTCAGTTGTTAATTACGCAAAACGTTTCGCTTTGCGGGGCGCGCTCGAATGTGTCAACAAACGCGTTCGCGTTCCGTTTTGATTCGCAACCAAAACGTACCACCGGAACATGCCGTTCTAGCGAAACAATACCGCCCCGGGAGTAAATGGCACGTCTAAGATCTTTGCGTCATTTAAGGTGTTTATGCTAATCGTGCGAGAGTGGTTAAAAATATTAGCGCATGGTCTTGCAGGAAGCATTTGGGCAATATTCGGACGCTAATCACGAGCCGACGACGACGCCCATGGACGGTGCTGTACTTGGCTGGTACAGAATTGTTGTACGGCTTGTGTTTGCGTTCCAGCCATCGATTGTTGCGGGAATTTCAAGCCGTTTCAAACCGGGCTAGGGATTTTTTCGAAATAATTTACACCGATTGGGATTTTCTAGCGATTGGTGGGGGGAAAAACCGAATGAAACCTGTTTGGGATTTTTTCGAAGCAGTCGCGTAATATTTGGATTGTTATAAATGGGCATTTCATGGTGGTAAAAATAGCTTCGACACAATCGTAAGGAATGCCCCTTTTACGGGGTTTTCGGTGTTCCTTAGCAATGGACAAGTTTTTCCACCGATGGTCGCTAGATATTCTAGGAATTATCTCTAACGTCCACATGTGGCATTCTAACTGGACAACTTCGTCCATAAACTTCCAACTTTCCTACTCGTTTTGCACCAGTTCGAGGGCATTTTGCTGCCATTGGACAAGTACAGGCGTATCCATTATTTCCACCTCCAGCCGCACACGCGTAGCTGGCTGATGTTTCATAATTTGCTTTGCAAAATACATACACATCGGCGTGTCTAATCGAGCACATTCGCAACGGAACACAGTGTCGCCAGAATCTAGAGCAGGGTCAGGGGCTTGTTCGCGTGTTCCCCTCTGTTGCAGCTAAGATTGCACTGAGAACACTGGCCGGTTGGCGTGCATTTGTCCTGTCGCTATTGCCACAGCTCAGTTTCACCGCATACCTGATAAATTCTCCATCGCGTCGACTGGTGGCGCCAACTGGTGGCGATTCGCTAGAACTGCGCACGCGAGCACGTTCACCGTGCGCTGCCACCGGTCTCCGGTGCTACCTCCGGGCCGCCTTCAACATGCAACCTGATGGAATGGCATTGTTCGCCGCTCGTTTCCTTAACTGTCGCGGTTGACCTTCGAAGAGCGTTCGACGAGTACAACTCATGGCAGGCAGCTCTGAACTAGAAACAGAACCACAAAAGGGACGACGGCTCAGATTCTGCACTAGACAAGGGCTCAGAACAGTGGTGACCGTAGTTGTAATGGACTTAAAATCCCGTAAACCATCTATGAAGGTCCGTTACGGAAGTCGTCTGGTAGCTATCGGATACCCGTCTGTTGAGAACCACACGCTCAGACATTGGGAGCTAAAGGTTCCAAACGTTCCGGGCCGTGACATGGCTCGGCTACAGCTGAGTTCGCACTCCCACTCCACTCGTGTGCACAATTGGACACTTTACCCGGCGGCGTCCTATTACACAAACGTTGTCGTCTGGCCCCCTGGTAACCTTGTGGCTGTTCGACCAGGAGGCACTTGAACTGAACTATTCCTTTGTGCGTTTATTTCGGCACCCAAAATCCCCGAATACCGAACCAAACGGTACTCCAATTACTTCAGTGCCGAAATGTGTATGACAGCCTGGAACAGTACCGAGCTGGCTTGGTTAGGGGTTGATTCTACTGCTGCGCTAGTGTCTGCGCTGTTATGTAACGAGAGATTTTCCGTTCTGCTGTGGGAAAACGGACTTCCCTTTAGACGCCAGCTAAGCGGAGTTATTGGAGCCGCGCGTGGAGTCTCATGTGTCTGTTGTATTAGGCCCCTTCGAGGGTTGATTCTTACACACATCAAACACACGATCTTTAAGTCAGCAGACATCAACGAGCAAGCAACGATCTGGCGGACATCTGTTTTAAACAAAAACCATCCAATGCAACCCACAACAATAACGGAGTTTCTTAAAAAAAAAAAACATATCGTCCAAAAAACAACTCCCCCTAAGCAACCACGCACGGAACACGGAAGTAAAGCGCACCACAACACAACGCGCTGTGGATGCGTGTGCGGAGCATAAACACTTCGCGATCAAAACAAACCAACCGGAAAGAGTTGATCGAACTCGCGCCCTAGCACGCCAAACACAAAGAGGAGGAGTCAGTCCTCCTCGACGATGCGCGATCTCGCCGCGCTGCACTTCTAGGCATCCCCATCAGGTCGGCATCGGATACCGCTCGGTAGCGTAAAACCGGTACCAACCGCAATCGCGAGCTATTGCCCCCCCTGGGTGCTGAACAAAACCATAACACAACGGTCGTCGCAGTTACTGCTCAAAATATACAAACAACTGACGTGCAACGCGGATCTTGGCAGGTCCAAACATATCGGACTGATGAGTTGACCCCACCACACGCAGGACCGTAAACTAGCGATGAATATTAATGGTCACTCTTCGGTGGTTGACGGTCGCTGACGGTTTTGCACGTATTATTTCGGTGCTATTATACTTCCTAGTGGCCTCGGAAATTGTAGTCTAATCTCAGCAAACCAATAGCTGTTGATGGAACGGCAATTAAGCTATGATCCTGTGACATGCTCCCCACGCCTCGAGCAGTGCCGATCTTCAAACATTGCTTGATCCCTTCAAATTCCCTCTGCTTTATTCTATGCCACACGCTGCTCAAGAGCATCCGTTCAAGCACGGTACGAGATTATCATGCACTCCTGCAACAGCTCCCGAGATTAACCCACCAAGTGCGCAACACATCACACACGGTCTGTCCTTGCGGGCTTGCAGGGGTTGGAGTTGTTCACACGCTTCGCTTCTCATGTTAAGCCACTTCCCGTTTACCTCCAGATACTTCATCACAACAAACCGTTGGCTGGAAAAAATAACCCCATAAAATAGGTAACCCTCCAGCTGGAGGGGTAGCACCGGACGATTGCAAAACACTCAGCGAGCTGGTAAACATGAGCTTTAAAAATAGCGTCCGTGGTCGTGTTGGTAAACTATTAGTCGTCTAAAAAAAAAATCCGAAATCCGCTAACAAAAAAACTAACCAAATCTAGTTGGCATTTACTTTTTTGCTTGTGAATTTGTCATGTACGTTTGGGTTTTGTGCTGTGATAATGTGTGCCGTGCAAGGTACCAAGGTATATATTGTTCCATTTTGTGCCCTATCACGTGGAACCTGCTTCAGAAGCCGTAGGTCATGTTTACTATTCTCAGCTTATCCTGCCTTCCTCACGCGAAACCAAACAATCTATTATTGCTCTTCATGATCGGTGTGGAATTTAGAGAGGGTGTGTGGTCTCATAAATATAGCCTACTTGTATGTAATGCCCATTACTAGCCCAACGTCTTCAGTGCCCAAACCGACGAGCCAAGAACGTGTTCTGAAATGTGTTTCGGACAATCATTCGATCGCCTAGAACTGGGGAATAGAAAAACAATCAACACACAACACTCACCTGATTGTAACTGCAACTAAAACTATGATGAGGCCCACGAGGACCATGGCGATGACGACTCCACATATCATATACAGCACATCGTTGGGAGCATCTGCAAAGACAAGAACGACCACACCGGTTGTTAGTGCGATATGATATGGGCGGGGGTGTTGCAGGGGTAGTAACAACCCAAACAGCCACCCCTACACTTGCGGCACACGCTCTGGGGTGTGGCATTCGGGCTGGGGGGTTGAGATGAGCATACTATTTTCGCCCCCTGCAAGCGGGCCGAGTGTTCTGTTCTGCGAGTAAAATTAGTTTTTCGATGATACAGCGATGGACAACGATTGCTGCCGGGTTGGTGACGGGCAGCCACCCCCGCACGGAACGTGCCAACGTTGTGTTTTTGCACAGCCACATCAGTCAGTGGCAGCGAAAGCTTGGCTGACTTTTGGTGTGTCTTTTATGTAAGTGCACACTCGCACCCTCGCGGCAGCATTTTACGACCGAATGTCCAAAGGCAGGGCTGGGTAATGTCGGTCATGGGACCGAACGATCTACCCGGCAAACTTGCAAACCGATCGGTGCCGACCGATGGTTGACGTATTGCCACGATTGTCACACACCGCGTGGGACTTGTTCCCACCGTTGCAGTGGTGTCTACCCAGCGCCGACCGTACGGCAAAACTGAATCATCCACACGGTCGGGGTCTAGGAAGCGAAAGCGTTTATCGTTTGCCGTGGGTGCTGTCACTGCAACTGCACTTGGAGGTTACTTTTGCGAGACTTTATGGTGCACAACCCCAGAGACCCAGCTGTAAATGGGTGGTGGGTGGGCATACCTGAACATAGGAAGTCGCTCAAGAAGCTGGTGGGTGAGATCTTGACTGGCATGCTCACCCGGTGCGAGTTGGTACACTTTTCCGAACCCAACTTCAGACAACTAAACCCAGTTTATAGCATCCATTTGCATGATGAACTGCCAACAGAAGTGGTTTTCACATCTGTAAATCAATCGTTCCCCCCTTTGGCGCCAAGATTATTCTGCTCGTACTCTACTTGCATAATGACGCCCGCCGTAGACTCACGAACCGCTCAACAACCGCGTTTTGGTCGATCACCACAAAATATGCCAATTGCACTACATTTACGTAATGCCTTTCTTAACTAAACTCTCCCAAGAAGCGGTTCCCGTCAGCTCTGCCCTCTGGTGACGGTTTGGCAACCCTTCCTTGGAACTTCCACGAATTACGCGTGGGATGATCGGGAACGGTTCCAAATCCCTGGAGCATGAGGTGGGAAACACATTAAGGGTTCATTGGAAGGAAGGTGCAACGGTGAGGTACTCCTACAGACAGCGAGCTGATGTCCATAATACACACTTCTGTTAGACTCCAAAGAGTTGCTTTGAGGTCTGCAATAATGAATGTTTTATCCAGAGCAATACATAAGCCCTCTTTCATTTAAAAACTGTTTCTTTTCCTTATAAAAAGCAATTATTTTCCTCTCAGAAACATTCACGTCTTTTGCGTAGTTTAATTGACAACACTACCATTGTTCTCACGAAACGCCAGAACATAATTAATTGCGTTATACGCTCCATGTTTAAAAAAGGAAACGTATAAACAACTCGATCAGTATTAACGGACAGCTTCAAACAACACCTGCCACATCATCATCGCCGTGTCGCGATGCATCAATACCGGACATCAGGCGGGGTTTTCGCAAGCTGAGAACGCTCGTCGAGAGTGAAAGTGAACCAAAACCTTCTTCCCCGATTCGGACCGGCGTTGCTCCGAGGTGCGAAGATTGAATATGGTAATGACGAACGAGCTGAAATAAAAAAACGCCCAACAAATGTTCACATTCGCGTAACCGCTGCTGCCGCCACCGCATTCATTCATAAACGCGCCACGAATGTCCGCGATGATGGGTGGACGAGCTGTTGCCTTGCCTTGGTGTGCCGGCGTACGTACGGTGCACAAAGATTTGAACTCTGCTCTGCACAGCGGCAGGAAAACAGTAATTGGCCGTTGTGCATTATTTTCCTCACTCTCGCGCTGCACCGGGAGCGGTCCATCACTTCCCGGTTCGTCGTCTGATTACAGTGTCACTTGGTGTCACTCTCTGAAATGAAAATGAACCGATTGCGGGTTGCCAGCATCGTCGCAGAATCAATGCTACCGATGTAGCCTCGAGACGGTCAAATAGGATGCCTTGCCAAATATTGCATTTTCTTTTCCTTTTTGTTGCCGTTCGAACCGCACGAAGGGGAAAGCGGCATCGCGGCATGCAGCCAGGCACTCGGTTATGCGATTTTGGCGACGCTGGCACAACACCTGTAAGCACCGGTGCTGTCTTGTCGCCCTACAAATGGCCCGTTCGGCGTTTGGATCACCGTACCGTAAGCAATTCGAAGGAGAAAGCGAAGGTCTTTCGTGTGTTGCGCCGCTTGGAAGTGAGTTGCGCTTCGCGTGACGCACGCACTACCCTTCTAGCCCGGGGGAAGTCGCTACACGATCGAGCAGAAGAGTCGCCGCGCAAGAGTTGATCAGAACAAGAATTAAATAGACAGAAACCGCGTCGCTACGAAGAACCACTAGTGAACTACATTTTGGGACGTTGGGTGGGTTTTGGCAAACTAAAATTAGTTCGTGGTGTGAAATAAAAATATCGCAGCCACTAGTGCTCGCTTGAGGCGACTCGCTTGTAGTGATTTATTGTGAGATAAAGTGATGAGAGTTTTGGATGAATTGGAAATTGAATTCTTATTAATGTCTTAGCATCTACCCGATGATGTCCAGCAAAGGTTGGAAGTTACTCTTGTTAGATTATTCTTTGTTTTGGAGACTAGGTCAATAATGATGTCCAATGGGAGATGCATTCCCTGGCGTCTGGCAACTCTTGGCGCAGTGTGTAACTATTCCTATCCTCCCGGGGCCATTCCCTTTGCGTGTTAATTACGCTCAACGGTTCGACCTACGGTACACTTGGAAGAGTGACAAATTTTCGTCTATGGTTCTTTTTTTTCCCCCATAAAGACACCAACTACAGCTGACGCCACGGTTCTTTCCACCCCGTCATCGAATGCGTTACGCGAACGCACTTCTGACCACGCGCAGCATAACTACACCCGTGCGCCATTGTCATATGACTGCACGGTGACTGCCACGCAATCGAACACGAGCACGGTACGGTGCCATCCGAACGCGGCTAAGAATAGTCCACCCACCCCGTCCAACGCGGTTTGTTCCGTAACACGTCCACCAGTAATGTCGCCGAACGGAGCATCAAAGCCAACGGTGACGAAATCGCGTATCTGCTGAGCATCTACCGGGGAGAGATGGTCAGGGAGTGAATAGCGAGCAGTGGTCTGCTAATATGTCTGCCCGACTCTAACTAAGCGGGAAATCCTTGACCAAGCAGCTGAAAGATAAATCATACCGCGAGAGTGTACGCCCGATGGCCGCAACTGGATTTGCGGCGTTGGCTTTGAGCGCCAGTTGGAACGTTACACTAAGTGGGAAACCTTATGCAGCTACGCTTCCCTCCATTGCAGCACAAAACCCGAGAACTATTTTCAGAATTCTCACGGCACGCGGTAGGGTTGTTTCGCGTTATTTTTGAGGCGCGTGTAAATAATGAGTAGCACACGCGCTTTCGCCATTGGACGGTACGAAGAATGATACTGGGCCTCTGGCAGAAAAGTCGGGAAAGTTTTGTGAGTGTTAGGCTGGGTAAGTAGAAGGAGTGAAAGAAATGCTACCACGTGGTACTGCGGTGTCCTTCCGATTGACCAACGTTTATCGATTTTCGATGGTCGTTCGCTTCCCGTCCCAGTCGTCGAGGGATTTGATGCTTCTTTGTTGGCAACAAAATGGGCACTCGGGACATTTAGTGGATTGGATACTAAATTTAACCAACCAGACATTCACAGCTAGCGCCCTGGCCGTGGACATCCAAACCTACCCAACAAAGGACATTGATGTGTTGTGGGTTGTGTTGCGGCTCTTCATGGATCCGGGACCTTATCTTCCCGATCAACCTTGGCATTCACCGATGACAAACTTTATCCATTATGCATCCAGCTACTGGATGCCAAACAAGCGAACGCAATCAACGTTTATCGACATGCTCCATCTAAACAACGTCCCATAGAAATAGACCATTAAGATGTATTTTTCATTAACCTTAAGTTGGTAAGTTAATTTGAAAACTTTTATCCATAGTACTAGAGTAGTTCGGCAATCATTTTTAATAATGATAAGTACATCTCTTCTCTATTGGTACAACAACCTCAAGAGTTCCAGAGGCCTGCCTTTTCTGGCTTACTAGACTTATTCTACTATGTAGCCGGAGAGTCAGCCCTGCGTACGGGCAAATTTGGTCCGGATGAGATTTTGGACCGGTCTGGTCGTGTGAAGACCAGCCCCGCTACCAACACCCCTCCAGCTTTTGGAATTTGTTCTAATTTATTGATCTAGAAATTGTTCCTGAACCTTCATCACTATCTCCCTATGTCTATTATTCTCCAATTCTTGTAGAATGTGACATTCCTAATTCTTTCGCATCAGTAGATACCCAATTAAGCCGTCAGCGGCGCAGGAAACTAATCACTTCAAAAGCCACACAAACGATCGCGCACTATTTACAAACAAATTGACATGTCATCAGGAAAAGACATCGGCCACTTCTACGGTGCCTTGCAAAGGAAAGAAGTCTCCAATCGATACTGCTCCAGCCCGTCGCCGTACGCAATCAGTAGCAATTAGGCGTGGTGGGATGTCATTCTGCGCAGCGTGGCTCTGCACACTGCCCAACACACAACCAATCCCGTGCCCGTCAATTAAAACCAATCATGCACAACCTTACGGCCCCAATGCCATATCCCAGCCGAGCGCGAAACCATCGAAATCGCGGTCAATGGATTGTTAACGGTGGTGGAAAACGAAGCAGTTACCCTCATCGCTACCATCAGATAGTTCTGCACCCAAAGAGCCTGCACACATCGGCAGAGACTGTTCTTTATTAATGAAAGATTGTATTCCCATCTTAGTGCATCTGCTGATAAGGGCATCGGTGCCTACGGATCCAAATTTAGCGTCTAACGCCGTGGTAAAAATAGTCCAGCAGACGGCAAACAAACAGCGCCGTGCCTTTGCGTTCCCCAAAACAACCCCAGACAATCCCTTGCTTAGTGCATCGATTTACATGATAACCTTTTTACTGCCCTCCGTGTCGTACGACGGTTACCGATCGTTATCACCACGGTGGTGGACTCGATTTTCATTGCGCTAAACTCGCACACGCCGCCCCATCGACGGGGTTGCGCTGGTTGCCGTTGTTGCTAGGGCAACAGGCCGTTGCCGACTGGGACGGGCCGATCGCGTACGGGTCAGTGTCTTCTCCGGCCGAGCGCGAAATTGGACACTGCAGCACAGGGTATTTTCGCTTGCTGACGAGGAACAGAACGGCCATTACCGTACTATTGCGCCCTCCACTGCTCCGATTGTTCCTTTGCCGAAGTGCTGCGCAACGCGATCGATGCATTTGCAAAGTGTGCGGTTCTCCGTCTCCGGCGAAGGAGGCGCGTACCAAAGTCCAAACCCGCAACAACACGCGCAACGACGACTACTGGGGCGGAAGAGAAAGTGTTTCAGCACAATTTCTGACCATTACTGCCGTTTTTTTTTGCTGCCCCCTCTCTGTTCATACATTTACAGCGAACGAGAGTCAGCTTTTTTTTTTTGTCATTTGTTGTTGAAAATATTATTTTCTTTTTCCCTTAACGTGATTTTCCCACCCATCGATCGAGGTCGATCGGCGTTGCGGTGTTTTTCAACCCCCACCCGGTTTTGCCACCCAATCCGCTACCGGGGGGGGGGGGGGTGGGGGGGGGGGTTTACATTGTTTTGCCAACGGCCCGGGGATGGCGCCGAAATGTTTACAACCCGATGTATCGCAAGGGTACGGAGACACCCTTGAAAAGTAGTACAGAACTCTGCCACACGCCGAGGGGCGCCACCAGGGCGACGGTGGTAAGGCGGTACGCTAGTGTTGTGGACTCGAAATGGGGAAGGTCTTGGGGTAGGTTCAGATAATAAATGCCACCGGTGCGTGTGTTGTTCGTGATGCAACACGCCAGCGTGTCGACGTGGGGCATGGTTTTCCGATCGGACTTCGGAGAAGACAAACATCATTAGATGTGCGGGGCAGCGAGTCGCACCGTAGCGAACCTTTGCTGGCTGTTGTCCCTTTGGGGATTGCTCGCCGTACGGGCAATTACATCAATTTGTCGTCAGTAAAGGCCTCAGCCCTACAGTCACCCTCAGCATAACGCAGGCAAGCTACAAGTACGGAGCGGTTCCACCAACACTAGTGGAACACCAATCCATCCGCAAAGGTTGGGGTGAGGTTTGTATTAATAGCGACTCGGTTAACTACGAGTCGCAGCATCACGACATGCACACCACTGTAATAGCCACCATACCAAGCCCAGCATAATCTTTCACTAATGAGGAAGCAGGCGGAATGGAGATGCAGTCGTTATTTCAAACTAGGTTGCCCTTAGTCATGGCGGCACGGCAACACGGTGGAGGCCAAACGCGCACACTGTCGAAGCGCGATTTGAACACGATCAGCACTACTACACCCATGCGATCGAGTGAAAACGAAGAGGAGAGGAAGAAGCAGGCATTGCATCGGATTACTCCACAGCAAGGCAGCGCATAAACTAGAACACTTGCGACCATGTAGCCACGTGCGCCGTGCGAGAAGCGGAGTGAAAAGTGCAAACGGAGGAGAGCTCTCCTCGCACCGGGTCTTCCCAACAACTGCTGGGACGCTGTTGCAGCACAAAGTTGGGTTTATTTTTGAGCCAAAACCCCCCGCACAGCTCCTCCACCGCACTGCCGCTAGTGTAGCAGGTCGGAACGGATTTCGGAGGATTACTGTCGCCAGCTCAGGAGACAGCTCCGACTTTGCCAGATGTTCGACTGTAGCAGATTGCTTTCTCCGCACACTCAAACCCTCACGAGGTGTAGTGGCGTTGACTACAGCACCGAGGAGATCTTACCCCTATGCAGCAAGTTGTTTGAACAACAATTTCCCGATTGTTGGTTTGCAAACAAACAATTGTTTTGCAGCAGTTTGCCGTTGCGAGAAAGACCAATTTGCTTTCGCGTTTGACGTTTAGATTTACAATGCGCTCGATACAGATTGACAGCTGCCCGACTGGTCGCCCTGTAGCCGCCTTTCACGTCCAGGCACGCGGGCCCTGCTGGATGTAGCGCTAGCGATTGCCAACGTAATGGATTGTTTTACAGCACCTTCCTAACCGCCACACACAGACAACCCGGATCCCGGATTGGAGTTGGTGTGAATTGGGAGCCTCCATCCCCCCAATAGATCCCACAGCTGACCTTCGCAACCTCGATTCGGTGTCGCTATCGGGAAGTGCCCCCCCCCTTTTGGGTCGGTTTGTGGCGGTTGAGCATCATCTCGGGGGTTAAAGTGTAAAATTGTAGCGTTATCAGCAGCGAAAGCGTTCCAGTGCCTTCCTAGTAAAACGCAATCTATTTTCAGAGGGTGGATCTCCACCTGGCCAAGACTAGGAACCTCGGGGGGGGGGAGGAGTGAATCCGTAATAAATGTATTAAAAATTTTCCTACGCGATAAGGCAACGGCCGATTTAGATATCGCAGCCAGTTTCCAACGCGAACCAACACCCGATGATTCCATTGTATCTGATCAGCTGTTTCATGCGAGCGAGCGTTTGTTTGGGTCGGGTTTTGCTGTGAAAGTGGACGAGGCTGTACGACCGGTATAATTCGGAGTTGGCCATCGAGATGAAAACAGAAAACAGCCCCCTCCCCGGGGGGGGCCATACGCAAAAACCAGCGAACCGTGTATTTTTTATGGACTTTTGTCCCATTTGCTCGAGGTTCCCTACTTTTGGGAATTGGTTTGCCGGGACCCAACACGACGCTCCCGGGTATTTGCAAAGCGGGAAGGCGAGATGGGTCACGATCTCTTTCCCGTCGTCTTGTTGCGCTCGGTTCGTTTGGTCCATTGCTGCTTTGCAGATATTTCGCTGGCCGCCGTTGACGACCGGCACTGTTGCTAAGCGCGATCGAGCCACAAGCCGCTTTGCCCGTAGTGTCGACTTCAGCGACCAAAACCTGATCGTTCCTACGGCAAGCGAGACGTGCTCGCGCTCTCCACACAGCCAAACCACCGCAACGGCACAGCAAGAAAGAGCGAGAGTGATGGAGAGCGAAAGAGAGATAAGGAGCTCCACGATTACAGTGCGTGCAGTAATTGTTCAACACCGTGCGATCAAACTCGAAACATGTTTTTTTTTTATCTTTTCATCAAGTCTGTTCTGTAGGGCGCATGCATCGTGTTATCGCTGGGCGGTTGGTGAGTGAGCACTTGGAAGATGTTAATCGAATACAGCCGGGCGAAAGCGGCCTTGTCACCAGGCAGAACCCACCACCGGCCGGGACGATATTTGCAATGGCAGTTTGCAGCCGGCCGAGGTATTTTTCCACCAGCCTAGGCGCTACCACTGTTGACACAGCGCATTAGTGGCGTTGCGAGCGCGCATCTTTCATATCGCACCGATATGACACCTTTTCGTCTCGCAAACGAAGCGTCGTCCTATGGATTTTCCGTCATTAATTCTAGCGCATTCTCGCTTTACGTCATGCGCCTGCACAGAGCCGAAAAGGTAAATACTGCTTACCAGTTGGAACATTGATTCGTCACGTTCGCTTTGAAGTCCCGCGCTGGAATTTCGTAGCAAAACATTTATGCTGAACCCATCCATCGGTCTGTTCACGAAGACGAAGAATTCACAACAATATTTGTCTTTGCGGGCGGGAATCATTTCCTAACCGTCCCGACAGCGAGATTTGGAGGCACGGCACCGCCGACAGTCGGTCCGGAGAAATTCCATTTCGGTCAAACAATCCGTACGCTTTCATTAATTTTACTAACCAACGGGCGGGCATCCGCAAAAGGGGGAAGCGTAAACATAATTATCGCGCTTTGTTTTGCTATTCTCGTGCGATGCACCTCGTAGAATCGCCAAAACTGATGGACATCCCGGCTTTACAGGGGGTGGCCATTAAATTGAGTCCGAAATCGGTCGAACCCGGGGAACAGATGGATTGGCTTTTGTTTATTTGTGAAGCGGTGGTGTTGCTATGGTTTACCTTAGCAGGCCTGCGGGCAACGAGCGCATACGGCACGCGCACGTAGAGAATCTTTCAAATTTCACCTTTCACAAAGCCACGCTTTATGAGCGTAATTAAATGCCTACCGAGACAACCGACTCCCGACAGATGAATGGATATTTTTTAATGCTGTAATTTACGTTGCATTATTGCCCGGTTTGTGTCGACCGAAATAAAACGGGGAAGCGGAGAGTGCATGGTCGTCGAGTCGTATTTATAGCCGACCACAATCATTCGTCCATATTGAACGTGCTCAACTTGGAGGTGAGCCCCACCTGACCAATGAATAGCTCTAGCGCGCATTAGGAAGACCAGCTTCACCAAACTCTGGCATAATCTAACGACGCCAGGTTAATGGCACCCGGCACCAAGCAGAACTACCTCCGGAATAATCAATCGTCACCGCTCGTATCGTCGCTCATCCCACTCCAATAATATCACTTTACTGCTAGTCCCGTACAGTGCCAACACGGTGTCGGGCCGCCAGCATGTCTAGCAGACAGAGCGTTACGGGGGAGAGATTCTATTTTCGTGCATATTATTACTTTCCCGCGAGAGACATCGTCCAGTCGTCCGGAATATTGTGTCCACCTACGGATGTGAAATCGATTCCCTGTACCTCGGTGTGCCTCCTGTTCGTAAATATGGCTGTTCCAGATTTATGGAACAGAAATAACACACATGCGAACCACCAATTTAGTAATACATTCGGTCAGGGGATTTCAACATCTCAATTTTACGAACAAACCGTGACGTCAATGATGTGAAGCTGGCCTGGTTTGGTGCACCACCTTGGGAACTACTTCCAAACGGCGTTACGGTGCGGTCCAATTTCTGGGTTGGTGGAAACCTGATGAGCATAATGTGTGCGCCATATGCACTCCCCAGTACTGCGTTCTGACGTCAAGCAGTCGAATGATCCCGAACCGATTACTATCGCTGCTTGCCGGGTGCTACACACTAATTACGTTGGAACGAGCCTCCCGGATGGAGAATATTCCAATCAAGCGCACGGCAAACCGCCGGAACGACATCGAACATACAGCGCTGATAAGTGACAAATCGCTGGCGTCAAGATTATTAACCACTTTCGCTTTCCTCACCGGGTCACCGGCGGGCGAGGTCGTCGCGCTCTGGTTCGGGTCGTTTCCGGCATAATCGATCGACGTTCCGTGTGGACTCCCCTTGGAGATAAGCCAACAGTTTCAACCCGCCACTTGGGACTCGTGAGACAGTTCGGCCACTTCGGGGGAAGAATCGGGGAGGGTAGTGAGGGGAGATGTATTACAGCAACGATTCTCACGAGACAGTTTTCCCAGATATCGCTTCCAGTGATGCTAAAAATAGCACCACACTGTCGACGCACCGCTAGTACGCAACATTGTGTACAATTCGTGTGGAGGTTCAAATAATAGAAATTGACCTACACACGTGAACAAACACGAAGGAAATTCGAGCTGTAGCGCTATACGTCAACGGAGCCGTGCTCTACATATTGAATAATTGATTCCAACAATATATGGAGCGTGAATCACAATGCTATGAGTACAATGTGGGGTGATTGATCATGCTGCGCATACACACAATTTGTAACACAATTTCACAAAGTGAGCTGAACATTATGTTCATGTCTCATGCCTATTTTTTTTTATTCAAGAGGGTCGGCCATATTGCAATGACACCAATACTATCATCTGCTCATTCTCAAAACCTTAGCCGACTGCGATGTAGCAGCCCTTTTTTCGCCCTGAGAAGAGCAATGACACTGGTGAGATACATCCTTGAAGGATATCATTTTGTAAAACCGTACACACAGCGTGGCGCCTGATTGCCAGACAAGCGATAAGGATAGATAATGCCTTGGTAATTACCCACACTATCACGCTGTTCATCGAGCTCTATTCGTAATCATTGTTGGAGGCTACGAAGGAAACTCCAATTGTATAATTTAACCATTCAATTCAATTAATTTATAATTCATTTCAGAGCTCAAAACATTGGATCGAAACCAATGTTTCAGCTATGTTCTGCCAATCGATCGCAATCACAACGTACGGTCGTGCTTCGTACCACGAAATGTGTCACGGACATGTGCATTCCCGCTACACTTTCCATTGCGCTGCAATCACGTTCTGCGACCGTGCACCCGGAAGCCGACCAAATCGAAATGTAATGAATTAGAGCGTAGGGGTTTTTTGCTGCAGCCGCTCCTCGAAACGCTCGGCGCACAATTATTTTGTCACAGACAAGCCACAAGTCTCGCGGTTTCTTGCCAGCTCCACCCACCACGGTTTTGCTGTATTCATTCTTAAAATGACGCGCTTTACGCAACGCATTGTCAATATTTTGTCCTTCGCCAGTTTGTTTCTCTATCGCCCTCGCTGCCACCATATGGCAACGCCGCCATTGATGTGTAGCGTCATGCTGGCGAGCTGCTGCTCGATATAAATAAATCAAGCTACACTCTTCCATTGACTTGATAAAACGAAAACAACGGCAGCAATCAGCATGTGGCGGCGTACGGTGGATTTGATCCGTTCGACAAAAAAAAATATGATAACAAGAATCAATTTTATTGCACCCATAATGATATGCTGGGTCGGCTAGCTTGAAGCTTGATCTTATTTATCACTGTCGCTTTCTTTGGCCTTAGGCCTTCCGGCAGTGTTGCATTAGATTTAAGGGTAGATTTCCGTTTTCGAACTCATTGATAAGGTTGGTTGTAAACCTTTTTTTTCCCCCCCAGGTTAAAACTTTATTTTGCATTAAAAGATTGATTTTCATATCAGCGTGAAGGACATTTTATTTTTAGACGTTCGCGATGTAATAAAAGGAAAACAAATGCCAATGGGTAATAAATTTTCTGCACAGCATTTCCGTTCCACGTTATCTTTGAGTAACCTACTAGAACAATGCCATATTCCCACAATAAACGCTAATTCCCATCCTGAATTCCTATTCGTGCTATTTTCTAGCTTTCTACTTTGTCAACTCAAACATATTAACTCAAGTGGATGGTGGATTAGGACTAGACACACTCTAGCCTCAAGCACTAATAAAAGTGTTTGGGTTTAGATGAAACAGCAGTACGGTAAAGAATAGATTGAGAGACTTTGTAGTGAAAAAAAATCATACGCATAAGTGATAAATATTTACACAGGCGGCCTATTAATGGGAGATAACCACATTAAATTAAAAAAAAACACTTCACATATGTAGAATTTCATTTTCTAATTTCAAAAACCTAAATAAACCTTTTGTTAGCGAAAATTATTTAACAAATACGATTTGCATCCCAATAACACTTAATTACTCTCATTTGGCAACATTGACATAACTGCACAGATGAAAAACAGCTAAATGAATACGTAAGGATGATGAGTGAGTCGCGTGACGGTACTTACCAAGATGGGACAGAGAAGAAAGCTCGGAATCTGCAAAGAACGATGAAGAAAAGGATACAATGCTACAATGATTGTGAAACAAATGTAAATAAGCAAATCAATTGAACTTTTCGGCACATTTTCCACACACCACTAGAGGAAAAAACAATTGGGAAGAAAGTAAGCATCCTTTCCTACAAAGTTTGTAGTTGTTTTGATTATGAATTGATATATTGAAGCTAGCCAGACTAATAACGCGAGTCACGACAAATTGCACGTGAAGGTTTCGAGGACTATTTATTGGACACAATTAGCTCGTGGATGCATGCACTTGATGTATGCGTTCGTTGGTACGCTAAGTGAAAACCGATGCGTTGACCGGCTTAGCTCAATTAATCCGGCCACGGCGCAGTAAAGAAAAAATATTTGCATTGTTCTCTCATTTATCCATGGCCGGTCCAACGGTTGAGTGGTATTTTATTGTATTAGCTAAAGAATTCACTTTGTGCAAAAGAGGAAAAACAGGAAAAATCTGCCGATTATTTATGAGTAGTTTTGATAACAAAGTAGTTCCCTTCGTTTTTTCCTTTTGAAGTGGAGCTCAACAAACGATAAAGCTATCTTAAGCTTAACGCAGCATGCAAGCTGGCGCCGACAGCATTTCTTGCACACAAGAAAGCTTCAATTGATCGGACAGGCTACTGACAGCATTACATTCGCAGTTTCTTCACCACACAGAAGCAAAAGCACACTGAAATTCCACTCACCTGTATCGTTGAGTAAATCCTGTATATTGCCATTGTCTACGTCACTCCCTTCTCCAGCGGCTGCAAATAGAAAATGTACAAATACTTAGCAAAACCTTGGAAAGCTTACACTTGACGTGTTTTAAAGTTAATACAGAAGCTGAAAAATACAATTGTCCATTCGATGATGGATTCTTATAGAAATGATAATATTATTCTATAAAACTATTATTATATTCAGACTCGATTATCTTCTCAAATAACTTCAATTTTGTCATTGTTTGTGTAATAAAAGTACAAATGCGGAAAAACAATACACAAACCTGCAAGAGGACAATAAATTGGACATCACTGTATTTAGTTGTCAAGCCATGTATACAAGTTGTTGCTGCCCAAGTCGTACTGGTATGCAACTCATTTAGCTTAGACTCTCACCTCACAGCTTTGAAACTCACCACTCACAATGGTGGTGTGGTGAATATAGCTGTGTATTTAAATTTTACGGTGAATATTTTTATTACGACAATGAAAACGAATCCTTTACCACTATACAATTTTTTGTTACATAAAAATGATTCCAAAACATAGCTTTTGAGGGTAATAATATACGGAAAGTTTTATTATTTCAAGAAACAAATATATATTAGTGAGAAAAAATATAAAAAATGATGCACAATAATGTTTTAACATTATTTACCGGATCTTGAGGAGTGCTTCAGTCGAATATTTCTTTGTTTTTTGTTTGTTATCAATAATAATAACAGCAAATCATCAAATATTCAACAAAAAGTCAAACGAATGATGTTTACTGTTCATTAGCACATCTCCAAGACAAACTGGTGCCAAGGGCTCTTCACATTTTCCTGTTGAATGGTCAATTCAAGAAATGTATGTACCGAGACGTCTAATCAAACAATACTCATTACGACTCATTACAGAAATTAAAAGGCTGGTGAGCACGGGAACGATACGATAAATAGTTTTCAATCATAATTTTGTGCTCAGTAAAACATACCACTACACTGAGGTACTACACTGTTCGAACTCTTGAGCGTAGCAGAATACTGAGATAATCAATTTACATCATCACGTTCGTTCGTTTGCAGCAAGGTTGACTCACATTACCATCGCCGGTGTAATCTCGTGCCATGCCGTGCACGAGAGTCACTTATTTATGCATTGTCGTGCCAGGTTCATACGTTTGTACGCTACTGCCACACACTGGTGACTAACCGTGCGGTCCAAATATTGCGAATCTAGATATTCTCTTATGCAATCCGGCAACGCGGCCGTGTCTACCTAGGGTTGGTTTCCTGATCATGACACAGCGACGGTCGCTTTCCTTCCCAACGGATATATGACTAACGCCACTAATTTTATGCTGTTTGTACTGGGGTCTCGTTCATCCACTCACGAGCACACCTGTGCGCTCCGTACGTCAGGTTCCACTTTCTCAATTAACCTCCAGCAAAACAATGCGAAGCTTTCATAAATGCATCCCCTGTTCAGGGAGAGGGTAGCGTTTTTTTTTTATGGCACTCAAATCAAAGCTCCATACCGTGCGTGAGTTAAAGCTTTCGAAATGCAAACGATTTTACCTGTGTTGCTAACACTGTTACACCATCCACCGAGCACCAGCAGAAAAATGACGTATTTCATGCATTCCAGGGTGGCAGGCAGACGAGTGACGTTTGTTCGACCACCACGGAACCGTGTGAAAGTGTGATACACGCGACCACCCGACGCAACCCCAACGCCCGTAACTGAATCCTTTCTTCTGTAACGAAACCACCCACCTCCCCCAGCTAGCATATGTCACGAAGCGTGGCGCATGTACCGTACCCTTCTTGTTCGCCCAACAATTCGGTAGTTTCGGCGGAAGCAGCATTGCTGACCAACTGACTGACCGAGGCCGGCTCGACGCATTAGCCGAGTGATCGAATGTAGTGGCAATGGTGGGAGAGAGTCTTATGCAACGACGCCATGCTTCCATGACGGAAGTGATGGTTTCGATCAACCGATGTTAATGTCCCACGACGGTTTTGCATTTCGGAACAGTATTCACCACGACGATCGCCGATCAAGCAATGGATTGGAGCTGGTAAACGAATAGACGGCCGGAGATGGCTTTCAATGGATCGAGTGTCGAACACCAACAATGGAAACTTACATAAGAAATGTCCAAAATCTTCCTGTCCATGCAGGAGCGGGTTCGCCACCAAACGAAACCAGAAGACCCACAAAAAAAAGACACTTTCCTTTATCTATCTAATCGAAAACGTGACGCAATACGCCCAGAAATCAAACACATTGAGCAGAAACACAACACCAACACCGTGTGGCTTGCGGAACAAAAACGTTACTTGGGACGTCATTTCCACTTCCGGATAACCTTCAAGAGTATTCATGATGTTTTTGTTCATCGGACGTGCACGGAATGCATCAACCGTTCCTGAACCGATGGGACAGACCGTTCTTTTTTTTGGGGGGGACAGACCTTCGGCACGGGAACGGGCCTCGCGTCCACCGCGTGCATTTCCCCAAACCCCGTTACCTGTTAGCAGTTCGGCGTGAGTTCCGTTGTATGCGGCCGATGACCGGAGTTGGTGGTGTAGTGATAGCAGCTGCTGTTGCTGTTGCTGCTGGGGATGATGCACCACGCCGGCAGACGGCTCGCCAAGGATCGTCATCGTGAGCGGATCGCGATTGGCCTTCGAAATACCGTCTGTTTCTACTTCCGTGATGGCAGACGGCCCGGATGACCAACCGGGCAACTAACGACGATGGCGCGTACACTGATGACACTGATTGTCTTTCAACATGGTAAATCAATCATGTCTGTCTTACACTTACTGCCATTAACGCGAACTCGCACTCGAGATATCGGAATAAATTATTGCACTTTCATGCACCGGTGCGCTGGACACTGAACCTGAACGAGCATGCGGAAATTAAACATTTGAAGGTTTTATAGAATTTTGGGGATTGTAGGACATTATAAAGCAAACCCAACAGTAGCCAGACAATCGTAACGTGTTGTATGTTGGGACTAAAGCACTAAAACAACATATTGCACGTAATCGGTTGCCGATAACGAAGAATTCGGTTCGAAATGGGGCTTTATCTTTGAGGCATATGGAGTTGGGTGGAGTACGAATTCCCCACACACGCTTCTGATGTCAGTTACTGTTGTCTGCTGTCAGTGTTCAGATTCTGAAGTACCCGCATTGTTGATGGATTATGGACACTTTTAGTAACAGTTTGTCGAAACTTTCGAGACATTCGACAACAATATCTCAAGAACTTGAGAAAACCTCAATAAATTACGATTTCCCAAGGCATCTCGGGCAACTTGAACTCTGCGCTGCATTAGCCTCAAAATGCATTATTAGTGATACAGTTTCGCCACATTCACACCACCTTAAACACAACAAAATAAACACTCATATCCACTGCTCGGGGTTATCACGAATGGCGTTTTCCTTCTTGTTTTGCCTTCCGCTTGTCGGGAGAACCCACGTGAGCATTCGTCTTGTCACGATTGACGTCGTATCTGTGCCGTTGTGCATTTGTGCCCAGCGTTGTCTAGCCAATTGATTGCTTATCTGCCGTTGTCGATGGCGCTCCTCGGTACAGCGCGTATCATTTCCGCGGAACCAATTTATCGCAATACATCGAGAGTTTGATTGGCATGACCATCATGCGCCACGGAATGAGGAGAGAAGAAATGGTATTTGCGCACTAAACGATTACCGTTCACAGTATCACTGACCCTTAATGTTCAGCAGATCATAAGACGTTGTCATATTTTTCCTCTTCTTATCGTGCACTTAGTGAGCGCCTTACTACCGTCACCTGTCACACGGAGAGCGATGTCAAGAATTCCAATGTCCAATCCAATCAATCCCACAAACAAACACTACGCGCAGCTCTAAATCGTATTCTCCTTTAAAAAAAACATTGATTAATCCCAAACTGCCTCAACCGACAGGAAAACAAAGACTAAAATAGCGTCTTAAATAACCACCATTACCGCTCACTGCTTCCATCCCAAAAGGTCTCGGTAAATCGTAGAACAACGCACGTTCCAACGCCACTTCCAATTCATTATTTTTATGGCTTCCGATTGCTGCCTAGCAAAACCGATTACCGAACTAGCCGTGGCGGTTACCCACCGGTCCGACATTCGTCGCGGTTCTGCATTTTCAGTTCAGTTCCTCTCAATTACCGCACGGCTGTATGGCCGTACGGCGATGGATGGATGGAGTTGAATTTGGCGATCTACCTTACTGACTACCCCTGCAGTGCACAACACCATTCAAACGTCTTGGCTGGCGATCGTTTCCGTTCTGTGCACAACGGGTTCCGCGTCACAGGGTGTGCGGTGTCCGATGCTGCGCCAATTTGAACCCACTCCGGAACGGCCTTGACCGTGGTTCATAAGGAAGCATCGGAACGGAACGATGTCACCTTCCCCATGGTTGGGACACTATCCAGAGCCCAACACCCGGGGAGGCATTGTGTGAAGGTTACCACCGGAACAAACTCGGAACGAATCGTAGTCCACCCGGCGGTCCAAGCTCCAACAGTCAGATTACGACACTGCGGAGAACTTCCTCAACGGCGCACGAGCCGTCAATTCTATCGTGACCGTGAGCTTTTCTGTCACATCGTGCATTTTTGTGCGGTTTCGGGCCGAGGTTACGCATTCTACACACGGACACGGGCCCAGCTTATGCTGGCCAGTGTCAAGGATGTCGGCCATGGTCAAGCGGAAGCAACATGGAACCGATCCGAGTCGATCGATCGACGTCGCTCACCGTTAAATGAAGGAGGGGCCGGGCATGGGTGAATCGGTAGCGTGAAAGGAAAAGTGACACGTTCGGTTGTGAGATTGATTGCATTCCACCGCTGGAGAAGAAGCCGCCCGCGTGTGGGGTTGTTGACTCTCAAGTGGTAAGAGTTTGACTTCATGATAGCACCGTTGACATATACGGCGTGAAGCGTTCAAGTGGATTGTCACATGGTTCTTTTCATCTGCAGGCTACTGTTTGGAGGATGTCCAACAGATATTGACAAACGCGTTGACCTATTTTCTCGAGTGATATTTGCAGCTATTTTGCTCACCCATGTATAACGTTTTACATCTGGCTGCCCACACACGAACTATTCCAACATGTGCATCGCATTCAATTCGGTCTAATGGCGCATAATTCATCCATCTGGACATTGAATGCTACGGAAAGTTCCACCGTTCCACATACGGGACCAAAGTGTTGCGCATTCACTAGCGTCCAGGTATTCAACCTCGAGCGAATCGAGACAAGCATCATCCACTACCATTAGACGGAAAACCATTCCTGTCGTGCCATCACGGTTGCCTGGGACGACCGTATCACGTTCACGTTCTGTCATTGCAAATGTAACGTACGGCGAGCTATGGCGTAACAGGCATCAACCTTTTTTTTGCCGGTTGCACTGACTGCACACTGCCACTGTTTTCCACCACGATTCTCACACGACTCCATCGCCTTCCTTATAGACCAATTATTACGCTCGACAACATTCCTTTCTAAATCGATCCAACTGCGAGAAGACACTTCGCCATTTTGAACATTGTGTCGTATCGACATCGCCGATTGTTCGATGACATTAACGCTTGTTTTGTGACACAAACAGCACTGGAATTGGATGTCTTGGGTGCGTTTCAACCACCAGCGATTCTATTCTATTACACCAAACAAACAACACTCACAGCGGAGAACCTCACACTTCGCCTAACGACACGATGTGCACGATTCGCGATCACGCACGCACATCTTCCTCTGGCAGAAACAAAAACAACGGAAGCGATGTTTGCAAAACACACAAAAACCGTACCGCGCCGGAGCGAATCAACAACTGTCCGTTTCGTAAGGACCCTTGCTCCAGAACTGATTCGAATCGTTCCGCCAACGGCCGTTCTTTGCCATTTGTTCCCCTCATCTTCTGCCCCTCTCCCCACTCCCCCCCCTGTCGCTGTCCACTGATGACGCGTTCACACGACTCGATTCCGGTCCACCGGTCGCTACTAGTGCGATTACGGTCGTACGTCACACCAACACCACCAACACAACCACCGGCTGTTTAGCAAACCCGTCAACCACGAACAAACACACACATCGACGAGCAACGTCCGAGGCTTCGGCTCGCGCACCTGTAATCAACGGTGACGCGACATCATCATCATCGTTCATGATCGTGTGTTCATTTTCTGCGCAAACTTCTACCGCGTGTGCAACGCATGGCCGGGTGAATAGTAACGCGCTCGCGGTTTCTTTACCGCACGAACCTCACGTGGAAGCGCGTCTGCAGCCGATTCCGTTTGATGCGTACACCGAATGGGGAGGGACGAATGAATATGCATTGTGAGCATTGTGGTGGTGCGTGTGTTCGTGTGCAGGCAAGTTGGTTCGGTACGGTAGACGCTAGCCGTGTGGAGGAAGGGAGGAGGAGGAGGAGGAACGTCTTTATCATGCTGAAGAGATACCAATCAACAAAACAATAAAAAAGGGTAAACGGCGCTTCGTTTGCAATATGTCGTCACGCGGCGAAGCTTTTGAGCGTCTTGCAACGATCACTTCAAATGGCAACGGCAAAGTTTACTTTCTTTACTGCACAAATAAAGGGTAAGTTTTGTGATAAGGATGGAATCGTTTCCAGTCAGTTTAAGATAGCTTTAGAAGTCTCACTTTTAGTTTATCCGCAGCTGAACAGTAAGCCTTGGGTACTAAATGTCAAATAACCGGTTTTTTGCATGTGAAATATTAGCTCCACTGCCACTCACCTGAAAGAGTATTATAGATATTTTAGGTTTTTCCTTGCAGAATAATTGTAAGTTTTAAATAAAAGCAGAATATCGGAAGAAATCTTAATATATGGACTAATTTTATAAATAATGGAATTCCGTGTTAGGGATCTGCAAACAACGCGAAGGAGAGGATCTCTTCCTTCAGAATATTCAAAAATAATTTGGCCCACTTTAACAACGCCTTACTTTATTGCCGCGTGTGTAAATGAGAAATGTTGTTAAACATACGCATCAACCTAATGAACTTTCAAGTTCAAGTTTATTTTGAATTGAAAACAGGAGTTCCGTACATTTTGTTACACATTATTTGAAAAACCTTCACCACGCACGGTATAATGACGGTAGGTTTTTTTACCTTAAACATCTCTAAACAACCTGAGTTAAACAGCAAAAACAGAAAATTCCAACAGCACAATGTATGAAGAACGTCAGCGAACGCTTTGTTTGTTACCGGCAATGAAAAGCGTTCGAGGAGCGGCTCGCAAGCCGCATCAAACCCATCTGTCCGACCATTGTTCACCCAAATTTGCCCGATTGTCGCAGCGACAGTCTGTCACAAACAAAGCGACCCTGCTGTTGTCCGGAAGCCCGTCTGGTTCTGGTGGAATTTTTGCTTTCATCCATTACTCATGCTTCAGCTGTAACGCACCGATGCAAATGGTGAGCAAGAGAATCGATCACACTTTGCGGCGAAAAGACACGCCAAATATGTGTTCCTGCTGGCAAACATAACAAAAATATATAAATAATCACACCGCGGTATCGCAATTGGACAATTTTATTGTTGTTGATTGCGATGCAGCAACAGCGGCGACGACAGGAAAGGAAAACAACACCCAACCGACTGATTAACAGCAAGCAACCATTTCGACAATTCGATTCTAATTTGTGTTTATATCGTGAGTCACGTTTGCGCTGGCGGCCCGAGGCGGCCTAACCTAGAACGGGGCAAGTGAATCACCAATGCCGGAAACGAATCTCAAGGTTATACATCTTTAGCTCGATAACGGAACGGAACGAACGTCCCGTTTGTAATTTTAATATTTTGTACCTTTGACAAAGGGCAAGACGCTGCCGAACACGGCTTCAAATTTGTTACGTCTACTTCAGAACGCTGAGGCTGATATACCGAAATGGAGGGCGGAATGGACTTTAATTGGGGGAAAAAGCCCAATTAGAAACAATTCAATTTCTTCATTCTTGCTTCGTTCACTATCGTCCACTGATGAAATGGTTCGCGCACGACGCAATCCGTATCGGCAAGGCTCCGAGAATAGAGCGCGCTCAGCTTGCCCAAGCACACGTGGTGTGCACTTATCGATTTGCTCGTTGGTTCACAGCTCCAACAAGAAAAAAAAAACATCCATTCGATTGGCCTCCATGCATCGCTGGAACAAGGCGATACTGGTGTCGGATCGAGAAATAATCATCCACCGGCCGAAGAGTGAAGATCGAGTGCCGACAGGCGGTGCAGAGAGTCGATATCGACAGCAATCGTCGTACAGCGCAGAGGGACCTTTAGGGGAGAGAGGGAGGGAGGGGGGGCGGTGGTCAATTATCGCCTTACACCAGCTCATTTCGTCATTAGTCAAGACGCTTAAGCAAACCGCGTGGCAAAGATGAAGGTGTCCAGTTCACATCACCCAAACGAAGCCAAACTGGGTGGGAAAAAAATGGCTCCGACGTGACTGCGCGCCGTTGGTTGTAAAATTACATATTTTCTCCACGATGCCAGCCCAAACCACCGTTGCCACATTGCAAGCGGTTGTGAATGAAAGCATCATGTCCCTGCCCAGTGCATGGGTATGTTAAGTGGTGCAAGTAGTGGCGACCCCTTTACCAAAACTGGAATTCTTTTGAAAGTTTTAAAGCAACTGTTGTTATGAATTTTGCTTCGTTTGTAGTAACTTCACAAGTAATAATTACTAAAAACAGCACACTATTGTTTGGTGTAATAATTCACCTGTTCAAAACAAGTTATAAAAACGGTAAACATTAACCATTATCGTCCGCAATGTTGTTGATGCTAAAAAAAACCCAGTAAACATTCGTCGGCATGGGGTTTTCCCGGCGAAATACTAAAACAAATAACTTGAACCGGCCACACTTGGCATCAGGCAAACGGGCAAACATTAACAAAAGTATTGCAATCAACCGAAACTGTGCGAAGTCGAAACGTAGCGAAATACCACAAACCGGGTCCCGAAATATTAAGCGCAAACGTACGACCAGCCTATCCCTTTTGCAACATTCCAGCAAGCCACAGCCAACAAATAAAACCGAAAACACTCAACCGCCAAAGCAAACATTAGCAACACCATGACGGGCTGCTGTAAAAAAAAAACGGGTTTTTACGCAAATTTTTCGGCGCACGCAGTCGAACGTTCGAAATTCTGTTGTTTGGCAGGATAAGATGCAGGAAATCCAAATTTATCGCACTGAAGGTTTAATGCGGGTTGATTAGGATAATGATTTTTGCTTCTAGCTTAGTTTCGATTTCACTCCATGAGTAATGGAGACTTGAATCGTTATTAGGGAAACGAAATTAGTTGAACAGTGTTGTAGACATATCTCACTCTCTCTGTCCACTCCAGCTTCAAGCATGAACTCCAAGCATCCCAGCTAGTATATGTCTCGGCAAACCACCATTCCATCTGACACATAATGGCATTATTAATGATTTGCTTTGATTGGGCACACAACGGTGTCCGCGAATCAGCGCAATCGCACACCGAGCTGCAGAGTACGAGCAGGAACCGGGTTGCATAGATCAATTGAATTTGTTTCAATTAAAATGGCGCAACCTCCGGGCTGCTGTCCCATGCCGTCGTCACCATGAACAGCACCGCCTGACGCTATTGAATTGACTCGCGATGCCGTGGAGCGTGAGAAGTACGTGCGAAGTTTCTGGACGACCATCACACAGAGGCTGCTGAAGCAGAACCAGCACCTAGCCGTCGGCATAGTGTTGGATGACATTATGACACCACGAAATTTTCCCCACTGATAAAGGACGCGGAACAGCAGTTCTGGCGATCGGTTGCAGAATGTTGTGAAATTTGTTCTACGCCTTACTACTTGACCTTGAATTATTAGCACCCAAAAAAAAAAACAAAGACGGCACTGATTAAAAAGTCGAACGTAGAACGTGTTTTGCTTACTCCACCAGGTCCAAGAAGACACCATTTTGCTGATGGGTTTGTGTGTTTTTGTTGGCAGGTTTTTGGACGAAGCGTATGCTCCTACAACCGACATTCATCTTCGAACAATGTTCAAATCATCGTATCCATAACAATGAATTATTCACCAACCGTTCATTCACCTTACACTGGGCCAGCTAGCACCAGTTGAATTCTACCGCAAAGCACCTCAATCGATCAAAACCTGATCTCTCTGCTCAACTTGATCTTCACTTTCCCGTCCTGCGTGTTCGATTTCCCTTACATTCTACGGTTTTGTTTATGCTCCGTCTCGTCGTACAAGCTCCAGAGATGATATCCAGATTTATAGTTTTTTTTGGTAATGAAATATTCATATAACCACAAGTGGGACGTCAAATGCTGCTTTTTTTTGCAGGTATTGGATACCCAAATTCCAGTTCAAACCGGCTGCGAACGGTGGGATACAGCCGTGAGGTGGCTTCTTGTGTTCGATTGGAACGCAGCCCAATGTCTGTCGAGCTTCAACTGCAAACCATTGAACGAAACGTCGACGATTAACGATTATTCATGCAATGTCAGGCAGGCATTTGTATACGATACCAGAAATTGCGTATTCAGCTACGCATCCTCAATGTCGAGCCTCACCCGAGGCGGTTCAAATCTTCGTCGAAACAGTACAACTGAACTGCAGCGAGCCACCGACATGCGCCATGTGTACGGCCATGTGCAGCCGGTTGCGGAATATCAATTGCCAGCTGTCCCAGTTTTCACGGTGTCACACATATTCGGGGCTGACAGACGGTCATTGCCAAACGTTGGCTGCTCTGCTGTGCGCATCCGATGATTGTGTGTTTGGGTTGCCATAAAAAGCAACTTACCTGTAGGTAAAGGAAGAGAAGAAAGGGGAAAAAAGAACATTTAGTCTTATGCGCATCTTCTACATCATGTGCGGTAAACGGACTACTCATCATTATTGTTTGGAGGCTGTTGCTCAAGGAGAAAGAGCATCCACAAAAAGTTACTTTCTAATAGATCAATGATGAACCGCGTGGTGGAGATGCGCAGTTTCACTCTTGATGGACGTTGGTGGCGCTAGAACGTCCGCCACAGAGCCATTCAACCGAGCCATTAAATCATCGAATCCATCGCTTCAACTCAACTCCCCTTGGGGAAGGAAATCGAAACTACTGTCAAAAAAAGGATTACCATTTGGTAGCTGCTGTCGAAGCACTAGCCCAAGGTTAGATACACCCACATGCCGATCTTCGAGATGAGTTGTTATAGCACTCGGTCCGCTTCATTCACAAGTTCCCATGCCGGAATGCATAAAACTTTGTTCGCTAAAGTGAAGGCTACAGTTTCTTCTGCTTAATGTCAATGTCGGCCAATATGTTGTCCAATGTTTGCGAGGCGCAGTGTCTTGACCTCACCAAACGATCCACCAAACACAAGCACAACCTACGACGTCGCGAATTCGATCTTGAGATGAAATCTTCCTGGTGTCTAAAAATAAAAACCAAAACTACGTCACTCGCATTTGCGTAGACTTCCCATCTGTGTGGATGTGTGTGTGCTCAGATCACATTTTAAAAACGATCGGGGAGCAGGCGCGCACGGTTGGCTAATAAAATGCTGCAGAAATTCAAAACCAGACCAGACTTTCGTCCCATTCCAGACTCGCGGACAACAGGTGTCTGGAGAGACTAACCACCTAGCTGGCACCCCACCTAGCTGGCATACCATAGATATAGATATCGATATTCATTGCCCATGAAGCAGCTGATCCTGTGCGGTCCAGAGTTGATTCTCGATCAAGATTAATCGAGGTCAGGCACGGAGCCGATCAGTGTCGGTTGCATAATGCATGACCGCTTACAGCACCGAGTACTGCTGGCCGTGCTGGCAGCTTCTAACGCCAGACAGGGGATCAGATGTGACCGAGGTGCGCTCCACCGAGAACAGTAGCATGACGTACGTACTACCAGCTGTATAATGACTCATTTATCCAGCGCAGTACAGGTGAGTTAATCTGGAATTGCATCTAAATGATATCGCACATGCGCTGGTAGCAGGTGACGTTTAATTAAAGCCAGTAATAAAAGATTGCATAAATTAGATACACACTGTATGCAGCATGATGCTGTTTGCCTGGAATATGACACCTTATGTGAGGCAATGAGTTCACAAAATTCCACTCCCTTAATGAACATATAAAACGAAGAAGTGGTCCTATTAACTGGTGGCTTAGTTTGCTATAAATATCCAATATGGTAATAAATGTGCTGGAAATATTTGTTTTTCTAGAACCGCAGTCTTATTCTCGTTCTTGGGATTTTCCCTAATCCGTTCTTGATATTGGTATGTCCGAAGTCATCTCGAAGACACTTGTTAACTGCTAGTGCTGCAGGCCATCAACGAAAACCTGTTCAACCAATGCTGCCCAAGAGGTACAACGAAACTACCAACCTCCTGTTGGGTCTTTCCTGTGGCATAAAACTTGATTTCTTCCTTGCACTGGTAACTACGAACATGTGTGGCCTAGCAACAGTAGTCAATGATCCTATCGCCCAGAACAGGTCTCAGACGCATAAGTTGCGAAGAACGATTTTCCAAAGCCTTGTGTTCAATGCTCCCTTTTGTCGCAGCCTCCTTTGCAGACAATTTAAACCCAAGAGTCATCCTCAAAAGAGAAGAATCATCGTGGCTGACGAATGTCGCGAAAGTGAAAGGCATGGAAGGATACCCCGTTAGGAGGGTATCGTAGTTCTGGCAAACTGCAAGCCTACATAAACTGGACAAGTGAGCTGTCCCACTGGTTAGCACGACGAGCATGGTGAAGGTTCGCCACATCGCCTAGACTTCTGCACCTGCTGACCTCAAGGTAATCCGCTTCCCCAGCCATGCGTTCGACACCTTAACTTCGCCTGCGTAAACGCACGGACAACGGCGCCGACCAGCGTCCCTTTCGTCAGTCACCAACCAACTGACGTCACTAATTGCTGCAGTTATTGCAATTGCTGCATGTTTTATGGCAATGGCGGAAATCGTCTATCGATAGTTCATTAGCCACTTTGCGCCACGCTGGTGCGCTACAAACGGAAGTGTCTTGATGTGGTGGTGGTGATGTTTTAATTTCCAACCGTACGTTGTTGGTGGGTTGATTGATTGTCATACGATCCAGCGGTAGGCTAGCGATAGATAACAAACAAAAAAAAAGCACGAAGCAATCTCCTGAAACCTTTTGACGTTTCAGTATCACGAGATTTCAACGTGAGCCGGAACGGTTCAGCGACTGTTTCGTTATCTCATTTCCATACTGCTGCTGCTGGTGCTGGTGCTTAGTGACGGAAATGTGTTTGCAACAATTGCACCAAGTAGGAACCGTGTCAACAAACTGCACAATTTTAATTTGTTATTCTCACCACCCGATATGCGAGCACGGCATAAGGGTAGTGTACGGGGCGTTTCCAAATTTGCATACTGTTTAGAACCGATTTGCGTACTAAACTCGTGTTACTGCACTGGAATTGCAGCACGAGTTGTTGTGCACGCTGCCGTCAGGTTGTGGGCTCGTGTTTTACACCAAATGGGTTCAACAACTTTTCGCCCTGCTTGAAACATGCTATTTCCATACGTGCTCAATAATAACGTCGCACGAAATGGTACATAAAAATAGCTTCAAATTTATGGGAAGTCACTTACCACAAACGGAGTTTTTATAGCAACTGCACTTAAAAACTAACATCCTTTGCAAACAGCTGCTTAGTACATTCACCTCTTAACTGGATACAGTGCACCCTAGACCAGTGACCTCGTTCTAGGGCGTGGGGCCTTGAGTACCTTGAGTGCATTGATCAATTACGCCCGCCATCCTTGACAGTGGAGCGCCCCTAAGGCTATATGAACTGTTGCGCAAGTTTACAGCTTAACTGCTTCTACTTAACGTTAACGAACTCGGACACACAAAGGAGCTCCGTACGTTGTCATTTCTAAAGTACCTTTGCCCCAACTTCTCGAAATAACATTTATGAATGCGCAGTAAATCTAATTAGTATCACAAGTTATGTGCTTTTATTGCATCATGTTCGCAGTCAAAAATACCTAAAACCATTACAACACCGTCGGAGACATCGATTGCTACCGGGGACTCGACGTTTACGATGACATGCGATGAAACCCATCGCCGGATTCCATGCCATTTCTGGTCAGACGCTTGTCTAGGTACAGTGTGACAAGAATTTCCCAATAATGGAAACACTGACCCAACCGATCACTGACCCCTCCATCCTCTCCGTCAGATTATGATAACACGTACCGAGTGCCCAGGCCATTACCCAGCAAGCGAAACGCTTGGATCATGGCAATCGTGTTAAGTCAACGACTTCTGTAACCCGCAGTTGCCAGCTGGCCAAGCACGCGGACTTAAACGGAAACTGCTCACTCGCAGTCGTACTTCTACGGCCGTAATCTTCTACGGCGTGAGTGTTGCACCGAATACTAGCGGGACCACCATTTAATTAGAAGCCCAACACCACTCTGCGACAATTTGCTAGACGATCGCGAGACCAGAAGGTTATGACACTAGGATTTTTTTGCCTATAAGTTTACCGGCTCGTACGCAACTCGTGTACGGGAGTTCAGACTCCCCTCTGCAGGTGTACAATTGGCCGAGCCAAACTGGTGTGATCATTAAGTCCGTGCAGCGGTTACTAGACGCCTCAAACAAGGTGCTATTTCATGGCAACTTCACCGCGTCATATAACTAGCCAAGATGCTGCACCAGAGCGGCTCCAAACAATGTGATTTCGTCCAAATGCATATCGGGCTGAAAATCTTCATCTTCCTCCGAATCGGTTAGTTAATTGATTGAAATCATCAACCCCAGACCTTGACATCTTTTCGTGCAGCGTAAGCTAAATAACGACGTGAGGAGCATCATCATTCTTCGATGAAATTTCCAAATTGGAAAAGAGTAAAGGTCAGCGGAAATGTGCAGCTCACTCGCAATAAAAAAGGGGCAGGCATCATTTGCTTGTTTTTTTTTTCAATTTTACGCAGAGTTTCTTTCTGAAAACCTATCGCTATGTACAAACGGGCTTAGCATTTGCGTGGAATAAATGTTTGATTTACGATAGAAGTAGTTAGCGACATGAAACTACTCTTTATTTTAATGTTTACAATATATTCGTTTACCTCAACTCAACTTGATGTTTGGATAACGATTTGATCACGTTATTTCAATTCACTAGTTTATTAAACTGTGAAAAAAATCCCTTTTTAGTAAGTAATCAAATAACAGCTATTAAGGTGAGATAATAAACTAAAAGTTATTGTCACCTATTAAATGGGTGACATGAGATCAACAATTCTTATTCGTCTCAGAAGTCGTAATGCAACAATTGTTCAAACATATTCTACAAGCCATATTAATTGCCATAAAAAACCCAACCAACCTTTATAGTATCAGCAGGCATATTAAATTCCTCGCAGGTTGAGTAAGAACAGCACGCCTCAATGTTCTTCGAATGATCCTATAGGATCAGCTCCGAAAGAAAACAGACCTGTGTACCTCCGCTGGTGGATGAAGTTTGCATTGCAAATTCCCTCCCAGCGATAGCGCTCGTCCTAGCATCGGGGTCTAGCACAACCCGGCACGTGAGATGACAAATGATCAGCACCGTCGGCGTCTTATTGATTGCGCAGAACACCGCCACATACCATACCGCCCGAAATGGTTATCTGGCGATGATAGATAGGCGACGCAGGCAAACGTGATTGCGATCTCAGCCGCGATATCGTTCGAATTTGACATTTCGAATCCGCGAGCTGACGGTTGCGACAGAGAACGCACGAGCCCCGGGACAGTGGATTTAATTGCGTTCTCGTGAAACATATTATACGCATTCGCAGCCAACAACAGGCGCTGTGGATATTGTTTTATTCACCGTAAGCAATACATTCTAAGAGAAAGTGTCCCGTTAAGTACACAGGGTGTATCTGTTTGGAAGCCAAAAAGGAAAGTAAAAGTGTTCACATTCTTTGTGCTGTTTCTTTCATTTCTTTCTCACCGCACAAACATCTCGTAAATGTCACATGCCCAGAATGCGCAACGTTACAAAACTCATCGTTGCATCGGTAATCGAGTCACGTTGAGTGAAGTTGTCTCAGTTTCTTCTTAAGCATCTCACCCAACCCTCAACCCCCCAACCCCCCAACCCCCGGGTCGCGTTAGCTCCACAACCACTGCACAAACATCACGTGATGTTCTGTCGCTGGCTCAGAATAATTATGCATCGTAAAGTTTTGGATTTCAGTGTGTGTGTGTGTGTGTGTGTGTGTGTTTTTTTTTCTCGTTTTGTAAAGCACGTCTTTGCATCAGAACAAAAACAACATAAACCGTTCCAAACTTCGGCTTCTCCGATGGCCGATCGTCGCTTGTTTCGCGTTGAGTTCATCGAACGCATTATTCGGTGCGGAGGTCTGTCATTAACGGGTTCGTGCCGCCGCTTCTGTACCGTCGATTAAAGACTGCTCGTTTTGGGGGCCCTAACATGAAGCCCCCGTAGGACATGCAAACGGCACAGCCAACAGTCCGTGCGGTGCGGAAGACGAAATCGCATCAAAAACCGGCTCTGCAATCGTCTGAGCGCAGGGAACTTCGGGCATCGAACGTACTCGAAGGAAGAAGCACCGTTCTTCCTGCATCTGTACAGTGGACCGGGAAGGTAAGTCCTGCCTGTGCACTCGTCGAACAATCCCATTCCCAAACAGTACCAGACCCCATTATGGCAGTGGGCTAACTATGTCGCTCCGGGTGCACGCTGAACGACAAACTGCAGGACTCTGGGGGGTTTTTTTTTTTTGCGCATGTTCGTTCTACACCGTTCTCGACGATCGGTTCATGGTCATAGCGTCCCGTTTCAAGGATACGCACGAGAGCGTACCCGATCGCGTGTGCTTCTGCTCCAATCACGGTGAGCGACTCGCCACAAGCTCTGCCGGGCGAATGTAGATCTGATGAAGTGATCTCGCAGACCCACGCATGTTCTATGATTCCCATAAATCAGGTCGGTTTTGTTTGGTGCAAAGCTGCAGAATAATTGCGTGGTTTCAGGACAGTGTAGCGTTTTGATTAACTGCAATCTCTTCACAAACTTAAGCACGCTTGATCTCGGCTGCTAAATCAATATAAAAGAACCTCCGCAAAACCGATCGCACTCGGAAGTGTTGCTGATGCTCAAAATGGCGTGCATGCACGAACGATACTGCTGAACCTGCTATTAATATCTCTCTAATTGTTTCACATCTGGCTTTGTGCAACTGGGAACTGGCTGATGTCAGTTGGGAGCTGGTTCGATAGTCCTGTATCAAGGTCAACCACCCGTCAGGGAGTTCCCTCTGGGCGAACGATAGCGATCAACACAATTAAAAACGGACTGCCAAACGAACGGTGGCCACCCAACGTGTCAACCCCGCGGGCAACATCTTCTGTAAAATCGCTCACAAAAGGAAGCGACAGGAAAGGATCGCCATAATGACGACGAAACTCCCCCTATGCACACGTCTGTCACATTTGCAGCGGTACAAATATAGCTGTCTCGTGTCATCCATACACACATGATAAGGTAATAGGTCCACAGCGGCACAGTGAGGGGCAATGAATTTGGAGGTCATCTAGTTGGTTTAATATTCGGGTCACGATTTTTGTTGGCTCGAACGTTCTGAAAGTGATTGTTTGGTGTCTGTTTTGGATGCATTGAATAGGGCTTCCACTAGTTCGGGCGATATTGACACCCATGCTGTGTGCCGTAGTGTGAAACCATACACATATCATGGTTAAGTTGCTCGACTGAATCGTGGATAGGGCATGAATTAAATACAAGCATAAATGTGCAATATATGAAAATTTTACATTAAAATTTTGGGAAAATAGTTTGTAACATTTGACATTGCCAATCTATTTTAACACATAATGAGTTAATTAAATATAATGTTTTATTTAATTAGTTCCATAAATTTAATAAATTATCAACCAATATAAATCTTTAAAACCTCCTAAAATATCATCGCTTTGCTAATTCGAATAATTCATAAATCAAACAACAAAAAGTTTCCTGCCGTGCGCTGTCGTTGAAGTCTTTCGTTTAAAATTCAACACTGCTTAATAAACGAATGCTACCGTTGCCGCTACAATCGCATACAGCGTACTGTGGAATAAAATAAACCAAAACGTACCGCACTCCGTGTTCCTCGACGCACCCAACCATTCCACACCGGTCAGCTGCCGCTGAATGCCACCAAATCTGAGAGTGAAAACTCATTAACGGAGAGCAATTAAATATACACCCGATGGGCTCGAACGTGTGTACCTGTAGGGAAAATCGCTAGCGTTATAGCAACAACAACAGCAAAACAAATGGTACACACTTGCGCCCGCATTAATGGCAATCCACGTGCGCGGAAAATATCCGTTTCCGTGACCGTCGTCGCGTTTTTCGCCGCTAACATTCTCCCCGTTGGCGCATCCGATCGACGGTGGGGCAGCGTTTTCGAAAATACACCCAACACACCATGTCCGAACGTTCTACAACACGTGCATATTGTATCACTCTGCCATTTATCTTATCCCCCGAAGCGGTCGCCAATCTTCTATTCCCGATCATGGCCCGTCCACGCCACACCACATCCACATCCCAGGCTTGCGGAAGGTTTTGTTTTGTTTGCTTGCACTCGCAGCAGGTACCTCACCATGCGGATCGAGTGAAAATTGCTTCCATTATTTCGAACGCAGGAAACTCGTGGTTTTCCTCCATGCTGTGCCACTGCCATCGCAGTGGAAGCGCCTGAACGATCACGAACGGGCCCCGCACACACTGATGATGGCGATGAGTAGCGATTATCCATTTTTAGTGGAACGATTGTCCCATCGCAAATAAATTACCATACCCCATCAGCAGTAAGCAATGAAAAGCAACAACAACAAAAAAAACAGAAAGACATTGTAATTTACATCCCAATCAGGAGACAACTAAATTGTACCAACCTGCTTCAACGCTGGAAGCACTTTTTCGCTGTCCCAATAAATGGATACACAAAAAAAAGTCGCTGTCGAAAATTGTTTTGCTGCCCGGAACAGAGTGACAGGCGAAAAGGATGAATCACTCTCCTTTGATCGTTAAGCCTTCCCAAGCATGAATGCGCGATCCCTTCTTGGTTGATATAGCACACGCTCATTATTTGCCAGACCCATTCCATTGGCTTAATGTCACGCGTTTGCCATATTTGGTGTACGAAGCGAAATTCCTTCGCCATCGTTCTGCCATCGTGATGTAACGCACCGGAAGGCGATGGTTCATATTTATATGCAAATGTGGTCTCTTGCCGTCCTGGGGTGGTGCAGATAAATTGAAATTGTTCGTTTTAGTACACATCAATCAATGCGCGCTGTATGTTGGAGACACCCCGTCATTCCTTTTCATTAAAAGAAAGTTTCGGAAGTTGTACGAATCATGAGTTTGGAGTACAGCAGTTGGTTTATCTCGACCATAAAACCCCCACAGACGTCACAGCCTCCAAAAACCACCCTCAAAGTCTACGTGCCTGTTGATTCACGCGCGATAAACAATCCAAAAACGAAAACATTTCATCTTACACTTGATGCTGAAGCGAGAACAAACGAACCTTCTGTCGTAGCGGGAACTTATCGTGCCGTAGACACGGATATTTAAACAACGCTACACAATGTTATCAGCGATCAGCCTAGAGCACCAACCGTGTGTACCGAATCCGAATAAAACACCGCGTGATTAATGTGTGAGTTTACGAGCGTCAAAGAGGGCGAGCGATGTAGTGCAACGGCTGGCAAAACGTTCTGCTGCCACTCGGTTCAAATTCGCACCAGCTCGCGCTCACTACACCGAGCGAGAGGTGAAGGTCGTGATATTGGCAATGATCTGAACAGAAACTGACCCGATCTTTACCGATCGCGGTACGCTTGAACGCTTGGAAGGGTCAATATTAGCGAGCCGATCACCAGTTAATCATCAAACATCTTATGGACATCATCGCACACAGAGGGGAAGGCAAAACGGACGACCGGGCTGGCAGCAAACAAGCAGCGGTTCTAAACCAACTGATCTGATGAGGGTGCGTAAGATCGTGGCTGGGGGATTGAAACTGACTTCCTCGTTTTCGCGTGCCGGATCGCGCCTTCTATTCAATCGTGCGTACCCTGCTTCTGGTGTGTTTGCTAAGAGTTCTTGTTGCTTGCTCTCCTATGACTCTTTCCTTTTTAGACATTCTCACCACCTCTGCGCCGTGTGTCTGTAGGTGAGGTTATTAATTGCGCAAAACACCAGCAAAGTGGCACATTACCAGGCAGCTGGTTGCATCTGACCCTGACCGGAGACGCACTGGTTTTTTTCCACTCTTTCCAACACCCTACTGCGCCACGTTCTTAACCACCGACCACGGACGGAGGTGGCAAGAGCATGTGAGGTTTTTGCGAAAGCGTTTCCCCCCCCTGCCCGGACCAGTAGTTGGAGCGACTTCTTGCTAATTGGCGCACGATAAAAATGTATCGCACATCGGTTGGGATGACGCCGAGTTGTTCGATCGCTTACCTGTGCTTGATGCCACCGCGGGCTGATGGCTGGTGGTGGGCAGATCATTGATGACACTGTATCCAAAGTAATCCAGCTTGAACGCGTAACGGCTGCCGATGGCGCTACCGGCGACTATGCATTCACGTACAGGCAGCAACTGGACAATGTCACACCGTATACTAAGGGTTTACTATTTATTTGTTTCGTTTTCACTACTTTTCAAAGTCCGCTTGCTTCCCGATGTCGAAGGGGACTGTTTGCACTACAACACCCCCTCTATCAGTGTATCTTTCTATCGATCCGTACAGTAAGGCTGCAGCAATGGGCACACTCACCACCATTGAAGACGCACCCCCTATGGCTGTCAATAAAGACGTTAAACCTCAACATACCGACCGGTGTCTGGAGGCTTGGATTGGTTATCTTCGCCTACACGCTTCCCGTCAATACACCCATGCCGTGTGTGTGGTTTATGAACCAACTACAGCAGCCCAGTACTATCAACGCTCCACCGAAAAGCGGGCTTGAATCTTTGTCACTTTCACACACTTCTCTAGCGCGGAGGACGAAACACGGGGAGCACTAAAAGGCAGGGAAGGAACTAGATTTAAGGCGCGTACAGGCGTACATGCCCCTCGTACACTGCCATCTTCACCGCATGCTCTATTAAATTTGGACACATTTTAATTGCTGCTTAAGCTTTCGTAAGGCTTTATACATTTTCATGGCCCCGCTGCACGCGGTTCGGTTTGTGCGCGTGTTTCGTCGGAAAACCCTAACACCTCCGTACTACCCCCGCCCAACGTGGGGGCCGCCCAACCAGGCAGTGAGAGTGAAGAAACGAGTTTTTCGTGTTTTCACAGCTGGCTAGCGCGGTAAGTTGGAATAACGTTAAAAACGTTAAAAAGTGAAACGTATTATTAGATATGCTTTGCTTGAGAGAACATAAACTACGTTGTATTGCTTTTGTTAAGTCAAACTTCAAAAGTGTGGGCTGGTCACCCATAAATCACAATAATATTATAATTTTTGAAAATATTTTGTTTGCTTATTTCTGTCAACAAAACAACTCCCAGATAGGAGAACCCCATCACTAATTAAAGCTGTTGTAAATGAATAAGGTGACAGTCACTAACAAGCAAATCAAACATATTCTGACCAATGTGAAATTCTTAAGTATTTAGCTAAGAAATTAGCATCCAATACACTTCCTCCCTTTTCTATCTTTGCTTGCTTCAAACACTTTTCTTCCGACACAGAAGCCGAAATCAACAAATGTTTGATGGTTTTTACTACCATCCGTTCGGCAACCAAAAGTAGACATTCATTCATTACTATTAACACTTCACGGCCACGAGATGGTTCTTGCTGGGTTGACGGAGTATAACCCGAACGCGATTCATCTCCATGACACCATTTTCAGTTCAAATTCTAAGTAACAATTGAGTAAACAACCAGAAGCTTTTAGCACCTTCACCGGTGGCACGCGGTTTTGCTAACGCGAGCACCGTTTTGTGTAATTTTAGGTGTTATATTTGGCTTTTGAATGGGACCACACTGGCACCACAATAGTCTCTGGAAACACCGGTCTGGCCCAGCGTAAAACATCAACTGACATCGGTCGATCGAAAAGCGTCGACGTTTTCTATCAAAATTTCCAATTAAAAACCACCAAGTACGCAGTTCGGTTCGAATGAGCCAATGACGTTGCAGGATCGCTCCAGAAATGGTTGCGCGGCGTAAGCTGCATTTAACACCACACGAAAACATTGTCCTCGATGTTCGCGCCGCGATTAAAGTAAACAAAATTTCCCAAACGTCAGCGACGTTCGCTACCGGCTAGACGTAAGTCATGCCGCTTAATTCCGATGAAACAACAACTTTTTGCTGGTTGATTGGCTGTCTGGCAGTGGGTACCGTTCGTCAAGTGCGTCTGCACTCGGGCGCTTCCGAAAGGAAATCATCTCACTATTTGAGCAGCGTTAACGTCTTGATAAAGTCTCAACTTGTTGCCGTTGCTACTCATTCTACTTTCGAACACCATCACTGAAAGATTTCCATCCCCGACAAGAATACCGCGAACTGAGTGTGTCCCAGATCCACACACCACACAAGCACCGGACGGGAGTGAAATTTTCGCACAAAACCGCAATTCATATCACGTGACACGATGGATCGTTTCGTCACCCTGGCAGTGGTGCTGTGGATAAACAGAACAAGGTAAACACAGGACGCGCCTTATCACAATGCGACACCTTGTGCGCGGTTTCCGTGGAATATATTACAGCAAACACTGTCGATTTCACCCCTCGTCTATGGACGTTACTTCAAGATTGATAAGATTTTTCGAAAATAGTACCCAAAACCTGGATGCTGGTATCCACTAACAAACCTCACTACAAATTGCACTGTAAAGCACTCGCGATATTCCGGATATCTGGCAGGACTTGCACTGCACCACGTGCTCCAAGAAACGGTCACAGGGTCTAGTGACCGTGCGGAGCGCGATCGAGTACTTGCACTAGCGCGCACCTTCCGACGAGTACCGGGCGTAGCAAAGCGACGACTCTGCTGTAGCACAAGCGGATTGGATTGCCTTAGCATTAAGTTCACCGCACCGTTCGCGTTACCGTATCTGTGCGGTCTGCGTCAACTGATAATCCCGACCCCGTCCGAAACCGTGCGACGAGTGGCTGCGGGAGCTCTGTGTGTGCGTGCGCTGCGTGCCTCGGCGGCTCACTGCGTCGGCGGTTTGACGGCAGGTTCAACTACACAACAGTGCCACCGAACGAGGCGCCGATCTCTACCGGTCGTCGGATCTTCGTACCAGGCCGGCAGTGCCTCCGTTACCACGCTCGCCTGTCGCACACCAACTTAGACAGTAAACCGATTGCCTTCACTCTTTCTATATCTTTTCCTTCTTCCGCTCTGGTGCGTCTTTGCGCAAACGTCGCTCTCCGGCGGAAGCTTTCCGTTTGTGGCACTATCAAGCGTCGGAACTGTAGCTGCTAAAGCGATCGACGATCGCGTATGAAAACAGATACGATCACCACCGACCGATCAGAGAGGAGGGGTGGCTGAGGAGATGAGGGTTGTATGCTGCAAAAAAAAGCTCCCCAGCGGTGAGCGGCGAGAACGATCTTGTAGCACAACGACACTGCCGTCGTTAGAACAGAGCAGCGAATCCACCACCGTGCGCATATGCTGACGAGTGAAAACGATCATCCCCTCCACTCTCACTCTTGCTAGCATACACATACACACAACACACACACACACACAGCCACACAAAGTGTCCACGTAAATGTTATTACAACCGAGCGGAGATGATATCCCCCCATCTCGCATCCATCGTACAGACACCCATAAAGCCGCCCCAAAACGACAGGTAGATAAATAATAAACAATAACACTTCGTCTAAATGATACACGATCCAGCCCCACAAATCCACCCGCTCCATTCCATTCCATGCCCGCATAATTAGCAGCTAATGAATCCCATACCCATCAGCAAGCAGGGGCTTTGGAAAGCAGTTTGGTGCGGGCGATCTTCCAACGGACGTGACCGGGGAGTGCGCTCTCGTTCGTGATTGCCCGGCAAGTCACGCTAGCGAACGGTCACGCATGCGCTAGCGGCCGGTTGGGGGCGCCACCGTACGAAAAAAGGCCGCGATCGTACGCGCAATTAGTAGCGGGAATTTTAAAGTGCTTCAATCCGCCCGAGAATTTGTAGAAGTTCTGCTGTTGTTTCACACTGCCAAACAGGTTTCTAATGGGGATATTGAGAACCAAAAAACGACGTATACTGTCTTAGCTAATTGTTTGCCTTCCTGAGCATCCTGAAAAGCATCTCTTTGTCTGGAATGGAGTGTAAAACACCCCAGATCTGATGCAATTATTGTAGAACAAATATGCACCATCGCCGCAAAACCTGTTGAACATTTGCTTCGATTGAAAGAAGAATATCTAAGCTTACAAGAACCTACCCAACGAAGTTAAAAAATTGAAATTGAAACGAAATTATGTCAGAGATAGTTAAAATGAAAATTTGCGGCAGCAACCAAAATCGTCTAGATTGTCGCACCAGCCTCAGCAATCGAAAGACTTAAAAACTCGTTTTCCGCAAAATTGCTGAAGGTAACCGGAACGATTACGATTAATCAATTTGTGCAGCGCAAACTACCGCCGAACAATCTGATATGATGGTTTTTTTTGCGTTTCCTTCAGACTTGTACAAAATGGTCCAGAACGCCTTGTGCAATGAGTACCGGATCTGTGCATGGAATGTGCTGGTACACACGCTTTTCCTCCGTAGAGTGGTAGCAACGAACGAAGCGGGCGAAGGTTCTCACCGTTTTGCTCAAGATTTATCAACCATCCTGGGTGGTGGTGGACATTTAGGGCATGATCTTCATAATTAACAAATAGCGCTCGATCAAGAATGCAGTGGACGCTAATGGAGTGTTTCGCAAGGAGAGTAGTCACCTTCACCTTATTCACATTTTCACAGCGCACGGTGAGCGTTCCTGATCTCGATGCGAGCATATGCACGTGAAGGTTATTACTGTGTTAGCGGGTCTGCAACAGTTTGATGAAGCTATAAAATGCATTCCCGAGCGCGTAATGCAACCTCCTCTCGGTGGCCTCCAGAGACACTGGGAGGAACAGCACAGCACCGCCTGTTCTGATCCTGCCCGGCAGATGGGAAGCCGGCCGGACACGAAGGCCACCGACAACATTTCAACGATCGACACAGTGCTAGGCACCTTCGGCACCACGTTCCAAACACGCCTGGCAGTACCGAAAGACACCGCCCCGGACTGTACAGGAACTTCAAGGTAGCTTCCTCTTTTGCTTTTGCATACAAGCGCTCGGAGCGAACGATGCACGGCGCTGTACACCGATCATCACGCTGATCAACGTTGCTGTTTTACGCTTTTATTCCCCATTCATGGGCGCGATTTGATTAATCGTGCACCATTTACTGCAACAGCCACACCGTACAATCCGGAAGAAAGCACACAGTACATTCATAGCCCGCGTTTGTGCCAAGGGTTGTTTTATCGATTCGAACCACTGAAACGCTGAGTGCCGCCGTTAATGGGTTGTTAATCGACCGAAGCTCCCACGCATTACAAGCCCTGTGCCGCCCTCCGCTGTTGTCTTCTAGCGCTAAAGTCTCTGGCAGTCTCTTTTCTCCGCTCGGTAATGATCGTTCCGCTGTCAAGGTTACGAAAGCTTCCGTTTGATTGATAAGCGCTGGCAACATTCACTGGCCCCCCTTGGTGGGGCTCACGTGCGGAGGGCGCTTGCTCTACCGAGCTTACTTCCGTTCGCCACAAACACACACACACACACACACACACAAAGTTCACACAATTCACAGGTGCGTGGTGCAGTGCACGATCTGTAGCAGAGGAGTTCGCTTGCTCGTGCGCCACATTCTACGCACGCAAAACTGCAGAACGCGCCGGCGTCTTCCGTTCACTCCGGTTGTAAGTATACTGAGTGCATGGTGCAAACCAGGATCAAAGCTACTCGCAACATTTGACCGTACCGCGGAATCCTGACTCTGTCGTTGTGGTTTGCTGCTCTCACCCGCGGGCATGATGCATTGACTGCACATTTTGACCTTTTCCGCTTCTAGAACACTGCCGCATCTGTCCGCGGGCAATGTTAAACTTCCTTCCGCACATGATCGCGACCCATCCCGCACCGAACCGCTTTTGCTGCTTGTCCCGGAGGATACTCGACGTGCAACCGAACCGTCAACGAACACTGCTGGTCGACACACTCACGGGAGCGTCGGGCAGGGGAGGGAGGGGAGGGGGGGGGGGGGGAATTTTGGGTTGGAAGAGGAAGTGGCACGACGTCGCTAAACCAGCAGACCGTTTACCGCCGACAAACTGACGTTTGACCTACACGTCGGGAGCAACACCAGCACCGTGCACGACACACCTGCGCGCGTAAACGAATGGTGCGAAACGCGTACGACCCTCTCCGGGCGGTTTAGTGCAGTGAACGGCACGGTGCACAGGTCTCGTGACATCGCTCGTTAATCGTTTAGTTTTGTGTGCACACGGGCACAGGACGACACACGGGTTGCGCCAGTGGTTGGGTGACCGAGCCGGACCGAGCGATTTGATCTTGAACGGGCGGTGAAACGAGCCGCCATTTTTGTTCTCCTCCTCCGGCGGCTGAGTGTTCTCACTCACTGTGAGCAATGGAACGTGCATTCGAGGACATCCAGTTCCGTCCGTATTGCGTCCCGGGCGTAGATTAACATGTGCGTGCCCCATTCTGTGACAGCGGTCACAGGGTAAACGCAGATATAGTTCGTTGCCTAAGCAAACGCAGATGAATACGGCGATGAAGTTAAACCTTCATGCTGTACATCTGAATTACACCTTTGTACAGGGGACGGGCTCGTTTACTGTTATGAATCTTAACCTCAATGTTTGACACTAACTGAAGTGGTAGATGATTTATAAAAACAATTTAAAAACTGCGACAGCTCAACTAAAACATTGTCCTGTATGGAATGTACGATGAATTTGATGTAAATTATAAATTTCTTGAATGTTAAAGTACTTGGAATTGACGAGAAGTAAAGTGCATAGTATAAACTGAACTTCGAACAGCAATGCTATAAATTATAGCAAATGAAATGAAGTGAATATGAATGAATTATAGCAAATGTATTATAGCAATGAATGGCAAGGAGATATAAGGTGATTGTCATCCTCGATATCCTATATTTTCACCCTCTATTATCACAATCAGTGAATATCCTACAGCTACTGCTAGTTGCATAATGTTGAAACCTTGCGGATTAATTACAGTTCGTAAATAAGTCAAATGTCAAATTGACCAGAAGCAAAAGACAACCGAAAACACCAATGGCACTGTGTCACTGAGGTCACCTAGATGGAGTGGAAATAGTGGACTGCATTGTAAGAATACGGTAAATAAAAAAAAAACCTACAACTCTTTAACTTCAATCTTAACTCTTAAGTTCAATCCATTTAGGGCATACCATGGCACTCTGCCGCGAACTCCGCAGGACCTGATCCTGCCTTTGTGATCTGAACGAACAAGGTTTCCGCGCTATATTTGACTAGTCAGCACAAAAGAGTCGTACATAAAGCGGCTATTTTTCTGTCGGTAAACTACAAACGAGAGTTGCCGTTGGGGTTAAAACTGGTTGTACGGTGGTATCACCATTTGCCAGACCCGCACAAACCGGTGACCTGACCTGGTAATTTCGAGCTTTTCGCCTAGTTAACGCGGTCGTTACGCAATCTCTGCATGTTGCCATTTCAACTGTAACCGAACCAATTTCACCGTATTTCTGTAAGCAGAGCCCCCCCACAAAAAAAACTTGTCTTTCCTGTTTTTATTAGCAATGGCTTTCCGATTACCGGAGCGTCACATCGCTTATTAATTATGTAGACCTTGACTATCAAAATTGTATCCCTTCTACGGTGTACGGTAGCGTTGTCGGGATAAAGCTAGACGCCAAAAAATTGGAATTCCTCAAATGATTCATGTTTGCTTTTGCCCTGCCCATCGTTACCTTCAGTCAGCGCGTTTGTATGCGTACATTAAGCCGTGCTAATATTGATACAAACGTAATGCTTTCGTGGTGTCGAGCAACCAGTTCCCGTCGGACCAATATCGGTCGTCGTCACGCCCAACACCGTCCTATAATTGGATGTTACGCTTCATTTAATTACTTTTCCAGTCCGCACATGTCGCTTTCGGAAGTGCACCGATCCGCTTCGTACGGTCCCTGTTATACAAATCTAACGCGGGTCTTGGGTATCGGGCAACCATGTAATGAACTTCCATTTCCTTGAACCTGCGGCGGAATGATGGCCAAAGTCACTCACACACAAACGCGCGCGCGGGCGACGATCGTTTTTATCTGACGGGACACTATCACGATCGGTCCGGCTGGTCAGCATAGTACCGTGCGCTATCTGCAGCATGTGAGACCCATCATGACATGTTTGCGTAGTCAGTGGAGATGAGATAAAGATGAAACCACCGTGCCCAAAGACCCAACGTGTCCATGTGCGTGCTTGCACCGGCGGTACGAATCGTGCTGAGGTGTGTTGGGCATTAAAACCTACACGGGGTGGCTTTTCATTGCCACGTTTTGTTTTCCTAATGATGAACTTGCCAAGGGCGTACGGTGGGATATCAAGTTCACCGTGCATGCAACTTGTTTGTACTGCGCAGGCCCGTTTGATTTCCCGATGATCTCAAGATAGTGCCTGTGGTGCTGTTCGCTAGACAAAACTGAACAACAAAGCCTATCCATTCCAAAATCTAAGAGCTTGTTTGTGTGGCGATAAAAGCTTTGCCCTCAAGAAATATCCCACATCTTGATGCATTTGGACACTGCATACCATTTTAAATTATTACTCCAATGACTGCCATCAGGCGTCATTTGAGCAGCTCGGTTTTCTGTGGTCGACAAAACTGCAACCAATATCCCAAAGCTATCTGCCTCACAAATGTCCGCTGATTGGTTTGCGCTGGTACGCAACCAGCACAAGGAAGTAAACCGCAAACAGAACACCGAAAAACACCCTCCACGTTCACGAGTGTCAGCCGAATGGTATCACTTCCGCTTCACCAAAACACGTCAGCAACCGAATGCACCGTGCACAGTGCCGTGTTTCAAAAAAACCGGATCGACCAATTTTCGCAACCGATCGCACCGATCCGCGGAACTGATCCTAATCGAGTTCCGAAAGTGGTGCGAACCTGCTAGTGCTGCGTTGGGAAACACAACCAGTGGCTTGCAGGTGACGCAAATTTACGGCCCAAATCGGTGCAAGCGTTCGTAAGACTACCGCAGTTCCATGCTTCATTCTGAGCGGTGAATGCATTTCATTTCGTATACAGCTTCACTGCTTCTAGATGGCAAACAGATTGCGAAATCCGCAATCGTTTACTGCGCGCTTCTGCTTCACCCCAGGCGGGGCGACCGACCCCCCATTCGTTCAATCGGACCGATTCAGTGCCCTACGGCGTATGCACAAATTCGAAACGACAGTTCATCTGGGTCACCAAATGACCGGCTAGTCATTAACCTTATTTCGTTCCGCTTCGCCAAACCGCTTCATGTGCAGTTCGCTTTTTTTCTGGCTGTTTTGCCCATCATCCATCGGACACAATGCGCTTAGCTGTGGTCCACACCCGTCAACTACTGCAACCCACCCCGAATCAGTGTTGGAAATTTTGACACCGGCACAACCAGGACGCGAACTGTCAGAGGCTGCTGGGCGTGAGTTTTGCACTGCCGGACTTCTTCAAGAACCGGTCCGGTTGCGTAAGATAAGGCGAATATCGGTGAAACCTTCAAAGTGAAACAATGCGACCCTGCAGAGACTGAGCCACAACTTTAAACGATCCTATCGAGATCACTCGAGATATAGACGTTTGGGTTGGGAAATGAAATCGAAAGTAAACATTGGAATTGACAAATGCGATATTGCGGGAAATAACAGGTGCCAACTCATAGTCACCAACAAAGGGAAAGCAAATGCAAGTGCAAATGGCTTAGAGTTGCGTGCTGTTGCTAGTTCATTCTTGTGGGGTCTACTGCACCCCCTGGCACTCATCCACACAGTACCGCGTCTCCAGCGCACCCTATCGATCAGAATTGACCCGAATTCGATTCCGATCGATTGTGTGATTGTGAAATAATGCTATCTTGATCGAGAACGTACACATTGGAGCAACCTGTAATTAGTGTCTTTGGGCTATAAACCACCAACAATCCAAATCCGCACCACGGTACCGATCACCGAGTCTTGGTAGATCGATTATTTAAACTGTGCTGTGCAAAACCGCTTCGGGCATTGTTAGTAAATAATGCATTCTGTTTGAAGAGTTGAGCAAAAAAGAAATAGTGTTTCCCACATTCCCTGCTAATTGGGAAATTGTCTGATGCGCATTGGAAGTCTCGAACAACAGTTTCCGTTCTACTAGCAGTTTACAGACCTAGTGGACGCTTGGCTCACGCACACGTAAAGCAGCGCTTTAGAAAGTGTAATGTCCATTAGGGCTACTTAAAATTAGATTAAAACATCATTAAACAAATTGAGCCCATTTTCAACACCTTGAGCACCACAGCTGCGCGTACATTCCAGGACGTTAAATGTACTATAATTATGGCAAAAATTATATTGCTAAATAGACGTTCAACTTCTTACCCAAAGCAAGTGACAACAGAAAGAATGTAACACAACTGCTGATGCGCTACACTAGTGGCCAGTTCGTTCCGCGCGGTTTTATCCACGTTGGCTGGCAGTTTGGTACTCATGGTACAGTGCCGTAGCTATAGCCGTGTTACTTTGGTTACTTGTCTTACGTAAACCACAAAACCGGGCACCGAGTGGCATGACCTGCATGTGCTTCAAAACACTTACAAGCATAAAATCCGACCCTCGGCTACACTGAATGACATTGTGAGAGCAGCGCTAAAACTGGGACAAGTGCATCATAAAATATTGCGGTCTCCAGCACCACCAACACTCTGCGGCCGATGATGGAACGATGGTGATGATGTGGGTCGATAGTAAATTTGAATATTGTCTTTTATAGAAATTCTACTCCAAGACGCAAGTAAAACAGTGCGCGGTATATTTATCATTCCTCGTTTTTTTTTTTGCCCAGATCTCTGTGTCGTATTAATGCTAAAGAAATTTATAATAAAGTGCAAAGTGTGTTGACTTGAAATCCAATATGACCATTATGCAAATTTGCCTCTTAATCTCATCGTAAACAACAACCGAAAAAACGGCCCGTTGCTAATGCGGAAAGTTCTCGAAAGAACTTTTCAACCAATTTTACTGGTCCTGACAGTCATGGACTGGTTTGCAGCAGAGCCATCTCAGCGCCCCACCGGGCAGAGGCGGCTTCGGTTTCAATGTGCGAAACGTGACCGTCTCGCCAGCGATCAATACCGTCTGTTGGGACAACGGCTGAAACCTACCTGCTTCATGGTGATGGTCGTGACTCTCGTGCCCGTGATGCCCATGGTGATGATCGTGGTCATCCTGCAGATGGTGCTTCAGGTGATGCAGATGAGCGTAGAAATGGTGATGATGCAGGACGCAGGCGAGATCGGTACAGTTTAACATAATTCCGTATTATGTGCCGAGTGTGTCGCTCGGTCAATCTGTCCCTGCTGGGAAGGAAGATTTCGCACGTCGTACCGTGTTTCGCTTGTTTTCACCGACTTTTCACAACGCTCGCCAAGCGCATTCCGGCCGTATACGTGTACCACCTTCCAAAATGTCACTTGGTTGTGTGATGGTGTGTTTAGGCGGCCGGAACACTATCGCCAACACTTCCGGAACGATCGTCGCAGCAAACCCTGTAAAGAAGTAACGTTCAACGTGTAATTAGTGCTGGATTCAGCAGCAGCAAGTCGCATTTATTCGTAACTACGTGCTAAGATGCTACCAGATGCTAAGGCACACAGAGGCAGACAGTGTGCACCTCCGGCAGTAGAGACAACACCACTCCTTTCTTTCGTGGTGTTATTCAAGGATTTCGAGAACTATCGAAAACCCACTGTTCACAGGCGAGAATGAACGACGCGCTGTACATCTATATCGGACGAACACTTCCTGCAACCACCTGCGCCATCAGTGTTCTCGCTATTCAAGCAAGATGAATGTACTGGCCGTAGTTGCTAGCGCTGCTAACATAGAACCGTACGGATCTTACCGTCGCGCCAAGATCGAGTGCCGCTATACTGTGACGGCTGCGCTTATGTGTCCTTGGTTGGCTGAAAATGTCGAAGAGCCATTGCGAAAGATTACACCGAGCAACGGAACCGGCAGGTGTTGAGGTTGATTATTGGTGTGCGTCTCCACGCTTTGCATAGACGATCTGATCATAGACAAGTGTATAAAAGCGTATCGTAGCGTCGCTTCTTCAACATTCACACACACACACACATACATAAAGAACAAATGAGAAGCACTGCATCAACTACCAAGCAGTCGGTAGATCAAGATGGGATGGATTGATGAACCGTTGCGAACACTGGCGGTGCTAAAAGCTTGCTCGTGTCTCGATGTGCTTGGACGATAAAGCTTAACGATAGCACCATTAATTAAAACAGCGACAAGGCTCAACGGTACCGCTCCGTAACTGCTTATTATAATACATACAGCGCCACATTTCCGACACAGATTTGTCTCGCATTGGGAAATTTCCCTTCCGGGGATCAATAGTTCGTGTAGAAATTATTACAATATTATTGAACTTTTCGAATCTCATCTACCTAAGATAGATAAGCTAATAACTAGCACATAAATTATAAGGTTGAAAACGTTGCTTTATTAGCTCATTTGATGTAGATGCATCTGTCTGAAGGAAGAACTCTTGGACATCCGTGACATCAGGGTTTTGCTATTAATTCTACCTTGCTTAGCACTGATCTTCTTCCATCCTGATCGCAGTCTCCAACACAAATTGACGTATTGTTAATAACGAAACCTTTGCACACGAATAACGATCTAACATCGACTAGACTCCAGAAAGACTCTCTAGGAGTCTCTAAAGCCAGTGTCACCAAACAATCTTTTGTTGATGTTTTTTACCTCAAGCACATACGTGTATTGAAGAGGAGATCGTAACATATTTATCTAACTTATTGATATCGCCATGATGGGACCAAACCAACCTTCAAGTAGTTAACCTTGTTGGAGAAAACTTTGGGGCTACACATTGTACCTCAAATCTTAAGATACGTAGATGACGTCGTTGCAGTATGAAGCATGATAAAGGATCGGAAAGGTGACTGATTCATACGTCGGGCTCCAAAACATGCTATAGTTTACGCTAGGCTAACAAAGCAGTATACATAATTCCTAACCTAAAAAAGCGCATCGTAACATAAACGATATTAATAAATTAGATTTCTTTATCGCTGCAATCACAGCTGGACCCATCCCGAAAACATATCAATAATTTAGCTAATGATGAAATAATTAAAAATGCAAACATCTGACACAAATGCTTGAATAAAGCAGAATGTATAAGCTAACCACGTTCGTGCACGCCCGGTCGACTTGTTAGTGGAAAGTTATTTCATTCCAGTTGGAAAAGACACGTAACGTGCGTTTGTCGTTATGCAAGGCTACCACAAACCAGCAGTGCGAGCTTGCGCCAGCCGTACGTTTGATCGAAAGGGTAAAAAACCGTCCGAACGTTAATCAATCACAGCTAGGTCGTCTTCGACGGCTTGTCCCATTGGACAGGATGGTAGAATTTGGGTGCTTCCAATCGGTTTTGCTAAACAGTTGCCTATCAAACTTTAATTGGCGATGCGTACGCAGGTTTACTACGCCAATAAAAGGATTGTGAAGTCTAACACGAGCCACTAAGTGGCCCCCAAGAGCCCTAGCAGCCGTTGAGTGCGATGGGAACGCATGCATGAGTGAGTAGCTTATCAGTTGCGCCGTATCTTCGATTGATTCCGTTGATTCGCACGTGCAAATGTATAACAATCTATCTGGACGATCGTTACACCGTTTAAACATTCCAGCAGCATGAGCTACACCGGTAAGATAAAGGCGTTACACAGCGCCGAGCTTCAAATAGACGTTTTTTTCTTCTTTCTATTGCTTTACAATATCCACACCAGTTACGGATCGAGTCACATTACGACGCGTCTTTCAAGTCTGGCACACTCAGACGCCGGTACATCATCATCATTATGCATGCACGTCTGCGACTGCCTTACTGCAGCAACAGGCGCTGCGTGGTGCCAAAGGACCAGCCTGCACCACGTGCCATTCGGTCTGGTTCAGCTGATCGAACTCCTACCTCCCGCTCGACAATCGATCATTAACACGCCGGTATTGCGTCAGGGTTGCGGACGCGGGCAAAGTCGTCGTTTGCGACCGACGACAACGCCCGTGTTCATTGTTGGGTCGATTATAATCGGTGCTGTCAGGTTGCAAAACACCCAACACTCTCCGGTACCTGCAGTTGCAAACCTGCAAAAAGCGCACCACTACTCGCCTGACAATTCTTTGCCCTCGAAACACACCCCAAAACGTCCTGTCAGGCTTCATACACCGCACGGACTAACATCTTGAGACATGGAAAAAGATACAATTTTCTATTTCACCAGCAACAAGTTAATGAATCGTTTAGTGTCGTGTAGGGTAGAGGTGGCGCAGCTGGTAAAATTTAAACGGAGGATGTATATGATGGATGATATTGCGCGTGCTAGATCGCTCATAACCCCGCTTCTTGGTCCTTGAACTGTTGCTTAACCAACTCGCAAAGGGTCAACATCTCCGACAATCACAACATTTTGTCATCGTTACCCTCCCCTGACGAAGGTTCCTTTGCTATGGCATAAAACAAAGACAAGAGATTATATCTTTGCGACAACCCAAATGGAATGGCGAATGGAACAACTAAACTGATTGATGTAACAAACGATCCATCAAACTGTTTGCTTATGTTTCATCTAGTTATCAGAATCAAGAATAGTCATAGTTACGAATAGTTATGTCAAGAATAGACTAGAAATGAACTCTGAGTCTAAAGTTATTTATAAGCGCACGCTGTCGAGTGAACTATTCCTCGAAGATCAGCATTTGAAAGGAAACGCTACACCCGGAGCGACATACTTGTAATCGTCAGTTCCAGCATATCTCCGTCACTTTCATCCAAGGTTCTATACCAATGCCTTCAAACACAATACCCCCTTTACAAACAATAACCTGCGGCTCATCACAAACTATGTGGCAAATCTTCTGGATCGTGCGCATCGATGGCAGGATAAACACATCTTTGGCAACACTGCCTCGTAATCATCCTCATTAGCCGGGGCCGATTTCAACAATGCGGTGAGTGATGAGCACCGGCAAACAGCACGTTAGTGTCTATCCACGTTGACAGCTAATGGGGTCTCGATCACGGACTGCAACGACGGATCAACACCAGTACGCACGGTACGGTCGTCACGATCGTTCTCGCACCGGCTGACCAAACCTGCTTATAACGAATGAACCTACGGGCGGACATGAGTTAGGCCGTCACACCGATGAGCGAACACACCGCAGAAGAATTAATCAACACCAGTCTAGAACGCTCGCCGCGTCAGTTGCAGAGAACCCTTTAAGCGAGAGGCTACGTAAGGTTCATTTATTACTGTAACGTACCTACGATCTAGAGACACACTTCCTACTCGATCACACCCGCCTGAAGCAGCATGAAAGTGCATTTTTATCTTCTCACCGTCCCACAGCCACAACACCGAAACCATTCATCCTTCCAGCGCTCAAATCCGCAAGTGTATGGTAAACACTGCTGGATAAGAACCGTATCGAATTCGCTTTTTCATCCATGCCACCATGCCACCTAAGCGACATAAAAAAAAACCGGTATCTGTGGCCGCACAATTTCACAACAAATGCTACAATCCCGAAGCGGTGCTATCGTTTCGCTGATGCTGTGGACCCGGACGGTGGAAGACTTACGCCACCCAATGGTTGATTGACGATGCGAAAACAATCTCAGCCTTGAACTCGTCGGGTCTTCGGAACGGCCAAACCGGAAATGTGTTTTTTTTACACTTCAAGCGGGCGAACCAATTGAACCGATTGTGGCCGGGTGACGGTGGCGACATCTTAGCGGCGGTTGCCCAACATACTTACGCGCTTCGGTAGTGTGGCGCGCACCGACGAAACCGCGCTGGCGAACGCTTTACTAAATCAGCTACCCTGCATCCAGTGGGTGAAAGGTGTACTTTCCTAATCGGAACTGGTTATTGTTGTAGTTTACATTTGCTGCCTTTGATTGCCTTTAGCTAGAGTGCATATTTAAGTATCCAATGGCATCGGTGCGACGTACCTAAGCTATCATTTTAAACACGTTTTGGGGTTTTTCCGGGCTCTAAAGGAATATCTAGCATGGGTTATCCATCCCACACTTGTAAATCATTACGTCAAACTATTTTCTGTTCAAGTTTTCTTGTTTATTTTACTGATTATCAATATGATATTCGTAACTGTTTTCAATTTCTAATTTTAAGCTTAATTTTGGTTGTTGTTTTGTTGCAGACCTTCAACAATAACTTCTTATAAAATTCTAAACATTTTGGATTTGATACGGGAGTTGCAAAGAAACAATCACAACTTTACGCACTTTACGTTGCTAATTAATTATCAGCCTTGACACAACGCCGCCTTTAAACTGTCACGCATACTTCAGCGACTAAAGGTGAAACAAAGTTGACCTGATTAATGGCGACTACGTATTCTAGCGACATACTTTCCGGTCACCGCTATCCGCTGTCAATGTTCTTTCTGCCCTCAATCCGTACGCCGCGATGACCGTCCTGATTTGGATGCAACATGTGAAAAAGTTATCACCGCCACGGACCGCCACTGCGCCGACCAGCTCGTTAGCGCCGGATCGTACCGGAAGCCGAGGTGAAATCACTTTCGAAAATATGAAAATTGCGCCACGAAACTAAAAGTGCGCCAGCAACGTACGCTCGTGCGCACATTCGATATAACGCACGCACGCGTCAAAATGCAACCCGTTTTGGTTGCACGCTTCAAGTGCAACCTGTTCGCTGCGTCACGTTCGATTCGAATTCGATCAAGCTGTTGGTGGCGGTCGATAAAACCAAACAACAACACCAGCAACAAAAAACGGTCTGGTGCAATGGTTAAGCAGCTCATTAAGGGGAAGCATAATGTTACACGCATACCAGCCGTCCACCACACACGGCCGCTTATTATGATGTGCCTGCTGCATTGCAAATGCCATTTTTTTCATACACCAGTACGGTAACATTAAACTGTTGTAATTTCTTTTCCATTCATGCGCTCCCGACCTGCGAGCTTCCGTCACGGGTATAGGTGATAAGCATTGATCACGTGTGGTTTAACGTTCCGCTGTCAAACGCCAACTGTCAAAACAATTACCACGACCCGTCCCCCAAGATCACGCAGGAAGCTCACATCGGTGATCCGTATCGATTCCAGCAGGAGAGAAGCGGACCGTTTTTAGCGTCCAAGCACGAGCGGCTGCAGTCCGCAGGCGGACGACCCTGCACGGTGTTACAGTTTTCTAATCTACGGCAGCACCACCGCGCACGGCTAGAAGTCGAGTTTCAGTCTGCGCAGTTGCAGTTGGACGGTCGGTGATGCATATCGCATAACCATCGCCACACGTTACATCAATGCGTAGTAACGATGGTGACAGCTTGCGGCTAGTTGCTCGGCACGGCACGACAAACATGAACGCATACGACATAATCTGGCCTTATCTGGAGGGGTTCCGAGCGGCCGTCAGAAGATTAGAGCATTATTTAACTCATCGCCCTGCCTGGTGTGTTTGTTTGTTTGTTTGTTTGTCCAGCAACTCACTGGTCCAAGGATCAATCAATTAACGGCTGGAGGGCAAACACTGTGAATGTTGCAGCTCACCAGCAAGTACACGGTTGACCGAATGTAAGCAAATCAGTTTAAAAATAGACCGATGGCAGGAGTACGACTAGAGCTCTATCACTATGCCCCAAAACAGAGCGTAAAGCCAATTCTAAACCTTTCTGTTGACTTTCCAAAGTAGACGAGTGTTCACCAAAGTGTCTTCACCGCAAGCGGACATGAGAAAACAATTCTTGGATTGCATAACTTCAAGGTGCATCAACCATCAAAACTTACCGAAATTCAAGACGAGCAGTCTCTAGTATGTACTCTGATAATACTCTGATGATCGCTGTTCCAGCTTCCGGTTACGTCTTCTGCTCGCGCGTACTCCCACCTTTATGTCACACACTTACACACTTCTTGACGCTTCTTCAAGTGACGGAAACCGGAAATATTTTCTCCCTAAACGGCTACTTCTTCCGGCGTAATGCAAGCCGTATTATTCCAACATTCGTGAAAGAGCCTTTCGCCCAGACGCCACTAAACCACTAACGATCACTCAGAAGCGGGTGAAAAAAAACACACATACACACTATCGGTGACGCAAAAGGGTGGGAGGGGGGTGGGGAAAGAAAGCAAGAAACGTAAACAATGATAAAACAAAAAACGCACAAACACACCAGCTAGCGGCAAAGGCACCACCACTACATGCGCCACACCTCGTTGGAGGCTGCACCCGTTGTACACTTCGTTTAGGTTCCACTTTCATCCACCTATTGCTCTTGAGCTGCAATTTCCTGTTGCTTCCCGGCACGCCGTCAATTTCGCTCTTTCGCACTTTCTTTTCTTACTTCGTACGTTGGGCTTCCTATTTTCGCTGTTACAGCCCGCGTTACAACGCGCCGTGGGTATACTATTTTTCTTTCCAACCTTCCGACGGATTACTCACTTTGCCGTACCGCCCTGCGGTTCCTTTCCAGCAAGCAGCGGCGATAGAGACCACCGATCGCTGATAACAGAAAGCACTGTCTGAAGCTCGATTGATAATCGCTGGCAACACGGCTTCAAACGAACCGACCGAGTGGAATCGTACCAGCAGTGCTGCGCTGAACTGTGGAAGATGAAATAAGAGTCTTTCAACGTCTGTCGACAGATTTCGGTTCGAACTTTGAGTACACACTGCTTCACACCGTTCAGAGCCGTGGATGCTTCGCGTTTAGTACTTTATACGCGCCTGTTATTAATACGTCGCACAGCAAAAGTGCCTTCAAGTAGCACTCTATTAGCAACAGCAACGAACTGGTTGCTGATAACACACGGTGCTAAATCTCATCATTTTTTACCTCACACTACCATGGACACGATCGCTGGACAATTCTCCGACAATTCCAAAATGTAATCCATCGAACAGATCAAAAGGTTGCATCGGCTCCAATAATCGCGCGCACTTCCGACGCTACGCTGTCACTACGCACAACTGATCGCGCTACTACCGCATCCACGGAACACTTCCCAAACACTGATCCTCAGACGCGATTTCGATGGCTTAGAGTGCTTTTGTTTGTCGTTTTGGACACAACAATAGGGCCGGCTGCGTTCAGCACCCACCGCCTCTGTCCCTGCTGCTTGCTGCTGCTGCTGCAGCGGAAAAGTAAATCGACCGACCACGGTCAACAGCGCACACGTACACGAGCGTCGAATCTCAGAAACGGAACTCCGTTTGATGTCGCGACGTTGGCGGGGACGTTGGCTGGAGGCTGTAAGGTTCTGGCACTATTCAGCTAATTTACTAGAGCACATCAAACGCGCGCATTCCATTCTATGCGGCTCCGACGTTCTATTGCATCCACCGATACCCACCAGATGGAAACACGCTGGACCCCTGGAGTTCCACCAGGCTAGTCGCTGGTCGGTCGGGATTGGATGCACCTTATTTTCGTCTAATTATAGACACCTAACCCTGATCGTACGCCCGCCGTACCAGGGGTGGTCGTGCGCGAGGTAATGACGGGAAGATGCTCGACTACATGCAGTCGATTGTTTGCCGTGGGGTTGTGATGGGTTGTCGATTAGTAGTACTGCCGCGCTAAACACTACAGAAACTAACTGCCCCGCAGCACTTCGAAGTTCGTACGCGTACTACGGAATTTCAATCAAATTCTCACAACACGTTCATGAGGTAGCCTATTGTGCGCCGCAACCGTTCAGCGTTACAGCGCTTCCCGCTGGAATGTGTAACGTGCCACGTCCGAAAATCGGTCCACCGCACTTTGCCCAATGCCCCACCAGCGTTTAACGAGCGCAGCGAGATAAGCGACCGACTAAAGAAGTTATAGATTCGGAAGGTCATACAGCTGGATGCGTCATTTCGAGAAGGCTGTCCGCGGTCTGTAACGAAAGTGAAACGAAGCGCATGTGATAAGCGGAATGGAAGTACGGAAAGGTTTTTAAAGCCACAAAACATAGCCACATTAATTAAGGTTCTGAGCTAAACGGATGTACTGCGTATAGTTAAGACCAAAGCATTGGTTCTGTTCGGAATTGGAATTCAGCTACTTTTATTAAGAACCCAGATTTTCTTGACGAAGAATTTCAAAACGTTGAGTTCCACGAACGCAACTAACTCAAATTACGAGCAAGGTTTGACATGCACTATTACATGTACTAGTCTACAGACTATAGTCAATTATAAAACTATCTTCCGATGAGACTCCGAACAGATCCGCTGGATGGTGGATGCAGTAAGCACGTAGTTAAGCACACCAAAAGTCATGGGATCAATTCCCAAGTGCATCCAGATGTGTGTGTAAACCAATAGTAAATCAAAACTCCCCAAAGCATTCTTCTGTCTTAGGTATTTCAAGATCTCTTCCATGAAAAATTACCAGTACATTATGTGTGTGTGCAGCTGATGAAGCGTTCAATAGCTGATCGGGAGCTCTCTCTAATATGGATACACGTAACCTTTGCGCGCAGCGTATGTGAAACTTGCTCTCTGATCTTTCGAATAAAGCGCTTGAATGTATTGCTGTATGCCTTCAAAATCCTTGTGCTTGATTTCGCTGACTTCATGCATGCCGTATAAAACGCATTCATTAGACTAATGTGTGAACGCTGATGTCGACCTTTTAATTAAGCAGTAACTGTTAAACATTATCACGCTATCGTGATGTGGCTTGGAAATTTATTAATATCCTTTCTTTTCCTTTTCAATCCACAAATATGGTGCCAAAGCTATGTGTCTCACTTCGTGCTGGTAAAGCATCGCTTCCGGAGGGCAACGTAACGTGAGTGTGTGTATGACACGGTACTCCGTTGCACGCCAGGACGTTATGCACAACGACGGTCTGCGCCAAAAACGCTTCCCGCCTCGCGCACCCACAAAAGAGGGCCGGAAAATTAGCACAGGAAAAGCATTCCCCTTACGTGTGCTGTTACCCGTCAGTCATCACGAGCCAACGATTCCGTCTGTCTGCCAACATTGGTTTAACATAATCGCAACCGGTGGCCCTCTCGGGGCAGCCATTTTCGGTGCGTTCATGCGAAATCGAAAGTACGGCCCCAATATTGGATGACGCTTCCGCCTAGCGCAAAAAGACACACACACCGGCCCCGGCCCGTACAGAAACTTCCCATTGCGTCACCCCTCCGGTCCGGCTGGACCCTCGACACGGATGGCGACCAATTCGAGCATGAACTGGCGGGGCGATTGGCCAAAGTGCTGGGGGGCCACCTTACGTACGCGGCGATGTGGTGCACTTTCGCGCCATTTCTTTCGAGGTGCGCGTCATGTTTGGTCGATACCTTTGTGGTGGCTATTCGCCGTTCGCTCACACGGATTACACCCCTTGGTGCGTCCGTAAAATGGGTGCATCCATTAATCCGATCCGACGAAACACCGCCGAATGGGTGAATTGTTGCAAATTGTAATTATCCGACACCAATGGTTTGCTTTCCAACCACAACCGAACAGCGGGAAAGGTGACGATTGCTGCTGCGGCGAAATTGCCACGTGAAAGCACAGAACAGGGTGGTGCCAAACCGGTGCATGCAACAGTTCATCCGCTCCAGTACGTCGCCCAGTATTCCGCGAAAGAAAAGCTCCAACGACTCACACGGTGATGAAGATGATGATGAAGACTGTTACGACAAGCCTCTCTGTGGGTTAAAATGAATCGCGGAAATAATCACCCAATGCTGCCCGGTACTACGGGTGGGCAGGCAAGCATCACACCCCAAAAGGTGCAATATTGTGACCGCATTAACCTCACGAACCACAACAAAACGGAGCTTCATTCAAATCGGTGCAGGATGAAACGATATGAGGGGGGGTGGGCAATGATTGATAAAAGATTGAGTAAGACGATGATGATGACGTTTGATTTGCCATTTATTTCGAGGCAAAATCCGTCCGGTAGGAGAAGGAGGGGGGGGGGGGGGGTTGATTATAGACATTTTGTCTACACGTACTCACGCGTTCATTCATTCATTACCGCTTGCGTGTGAGTACGAAAGACTGTGTTACAGAAGAAGCAACAAACCTAACGCGCTATAATTTCATCATTTGGTAATTTCATTTCAATTAGTCAGAATAATAAATCCTTTACATAAAAAAAAATACATCCCACACAAGAGAGTCGAAAAAAGCTGCCCAAAAAATAACCACAAAAACTTGACGACGTTAACCTTTTGTTCCATTTTCGAGATTATTTTTTGGATATAGTTCCCACCATTTTTTTTTTTTTTTGCGTATTTCGTGCTTCTTACAAATAATGAATGATTTAAAGACACAAAAATCCCGTTCTCTCGACCGGTTGCTTCTCTGCGAACCTTTCCAAAGTCCATTTTTTTATGTTTCTTCTTTAAATGAAATGACAATCAAAGCACCGTGAAGTCGCCTACGTAATGACGCTGAATAGTGAGGCCAACACCATGTACCGGTGTTACGTTGGCGGCGACTTTCGGTAATATTGCACTCACCGTAAAGAAATGAACGCCGGAAAAGCCGGACGAACGGTTGAACGATTGAAATTCGATTGGATAATAGTGAAACGGTCCTATCGCGTCTACTGCGGTCACCTGCGGAACTCCGTAAGTCGTGAGTACAGGAACCAACCATTTCTTGCATATAGTTTTATTTGAGATCGTAGGGAGATATTGCGTACATGTGATACTTTTAGATGTAAATGGCATAATGGAAGGCGATCTTCTAGTACCGTAGAGTAATTGATATTAGAGACCTCCTTTTGCTAATAGTCGGCTCAATATGAGTTGACAGAATATTGGAGTAGATATAATTACTGCAATCACAACACGAATCGTGAGTGAAGTTTACTCAATACTCCTCTTCTTATCTGCTAAATTCCTTCAATTCAATCGAGTTCGCATCAGCATCCCAACGTGGCGTCATATCGCGCTGTTGCACCACTTCCGACACGAGACAGTGCACTCTAGCACTCCCACTCGCCCACACAATCCATCCACCAGACTTGACCGGCAACACTCAGGCAACACTAAAGACATGCAATTATGATTGCACCGATTAGAGATTGCAAATCAAATTAGCTCGCTGTTGGCAACAACTTTTTTGTGCATGTTCCACATCGAACCCATGGAATGTTTCACCAGTAAAATGCAAGACAGAATCCATCCAACATCCAACTGCTGTCCAACAAACAACCAGCGAGTTGGGACGGAAAGCAAAGCACGGGTGTTCACGCCCTCCATTTTGCAAAGCCATCCGCAACAGGTCCGATAACACGGCGATGGATGGTAAAATTGGCAACGCAAGCTTCCAACCTTCACACATTTTGTTGTTGTTGTTGTGGTTGTTGCAACGCTATGGGCGGCGTTGTGCAGAAGGAAAGAGCATAGACTCCCCTATTGATATCTGTATACAACAACACCGCACGCATACGTGTGGTTGACCACGCTGGCACACAACTCGCACACCATCTCGCGCGGTGTGTAGCGGTGTGAAATTAGAAAGTGTTTTCTAACCATCCAACCCAAACCGGCACCATTGGCATAGGAGCCTTTCGGCTGTGCCGCATAGTTCAGAGGATATTGCGGGCCGCACACTCTGCTGCTGATCGTACCCTTTCGCATGATTTACGATCCAGCGTGGAGTTGTGCTATTAACCATTTCTGGACTGACGAAACGAGGTGCGTGTGGTTGTGTGGATGTAGAAATTCCAACGTCGCGCTGTTAGCCATTATTCAACAGATTGACCTTAGGGAAGATCGGCACAACCTTCAAAAATTGTCTGCTGATCAAGTGCGGAAGTTATTCACCCAAAATTAATACACTCAACACACACACACAGTGCGCTGAGGGAGGTGAAGATCGCGTGAAGAAAGTGGCCCCGAGATATTCGAAGTACCATACCGCTATGGACACACATGCCACGCAACCGAAACAACAGCCACCGCGCCAACTGTGCCGCTGCGGAGCGTCAACCGCGCACCGTGCTCGTGTGTGGCGTAGGTTTTGCTAAAGAGGACGTGCCCGAGGTATGCTAAGTTTCGAGCACTAGTTCGAGCTAGCGTCGGCGACGGTTAACGGGTTTTCGGTTTGGAAAACCCGCAGCCATAAGTCTGGTTCCATTTTCTATGAACATATACCTTTTTTTTTTGTTTTTGCCTCGCTCCCCAGTTTGCTCTCCACTCGGCATTATGCGAACCTACATTGGGTGATGGCGACTGGCTGGCTCGCCGCGGCACGTCGAATGGTCAAGCATAAATATGCGAGAGCGTTGTCGTGGAGTTGTTTGTAGGTTTTTTTTTAGTCGCTAACGTCGATAAGCAAAGACTCTAGCGTAGTTCACCAAAAAACCACAACGATATCCGATTCGCAGAGCTCTTCCTGAGCACCTCGAACGAAGATTACTGAGTGTCCCCAAAAGATGCTGCGAAGCTATATTTTACTGCTTACAGTTTAATTCCACTGTGATAGAGTAGGTCGTATCATATAGCAAACATACTGAGTAATAAATAAGCTAACCTTCATAAAGTGAGCAGCTACTTTGGACAATCTTTTACCCAAGTAGAGCTGTACTCCATCGGCGATGTATTAATGTACGCTACCTTTAATACTCACAAGGTGAATAGGAGGATACAAAAAAGTAGCTCAGCGGAGGGAAAAGAGTACCACATAGCAGCTGACGGAAGTTAATCCACTACTAACTGCCTGTCGGGTGGTAAATCAGCGATCGATACAAACCTCATTACACAGTGGTGCAATAAAACTGATCCACTTGGCAACGAATCATACCACCACGCACACCAGTGGTTGAGAATTCTGACACACTAAGTGAGTGCTAATGGTAGAGCCATTTACTTCATTATACAATCGCGTATAGTTTTACACATTTTTAGAAAAAAAAAAACTCTAAAGTAATTGGTAGTGAATGCTGAAGAGAAAATCGAAAAAGGTTTCCAAACTACACGCATACACGTCGGCGTGTCGGTATAACCCGCCCAACGCACACCTAACCGGAAAAGGTGTCGAAATGTCAACTCGTCCTTCGCTCGGTGAGACCGGTGCGAAGAGGACAGATTTAATTGGACCGACTCCACTCCAACTTCCCACCCCTTGCTGTGTCCGCCGCTTGCCATTCGAATGACGTTCGCTTTTGCTGTGTATTGACTGGTGCTTGTGTAGACTTTTTTTGCAATATCTTTTTTTCCGTTCCGTGTGCTTCATGGCAGGATTAAAACCGAACTCCTTGCGAGCTCGCTATACAGCGGTGTGTCGACGAAGATCTCGCTTGCAACACGCATCCGTCAGTGACAGCTACACTAATGCGCTACCACGGCCTCAATCCATAGAGTTCACCGCAAACCCGGTCCGATAAAGGTGCTTCATGGCGTTAACAATGTAACGCGATGGCTCGGTGACCAATTCCTTAGCCGATACAAATTTTCTTCCATTCTTCCAACACTTCCGTCCGCTCAGTATTGGTGGGGGCGCGGGAGATTTGGAGCACATCGGTGCTGGACAGGTGCGGTGTGTTCCTTGCTACGGGCGAACCTGCACCGAAAGTCCTTGAAGTAAAGGCGTCCTACGCGGCACATAAAGTGTAGCACGCGTAGCCGAGAGGAAAGCTAGATCCTCACCACTACATCCATTCATTATCGTGCTGATGCAATGGCCGATCACGTCCGTCTCCCACCACTGAGCACGGTCTCTCCACGTACTGAGCATGTCGGGGCGGTGCGTCGTCGACGAGGTTCTTTAATTGGACACGGGGAGCAGCACAAAAACCTCGAAAGGTCCGTAAAAAGCCAAACGAGCTGCAGCGCTTCGAGAAGGCTCTCAAGATCTTCGATCAGGTTTCGGGGTGGAAATTTTTGCTGCGCAAAGAAAGATCGATTTGGCGCACGGTCCAGCTCCATCGCCGTGGAATTCCCCACGCGCGGAAAACATTGATATCGATAGTAATGGGGTGCCTTATAAAATAAAGCACACTCATATTTACAGCCCCATCAAACCCGTTGCGCACGTTGTCAGCAAACGCGATTCCAATTGCAAGAGGTTGAAGTGTCGCACTCACGCCAATCAGTTGGATGATCTGAACAGTTGGTCTGTTATCAAAGCGTTAAACGCTTCAGGCAGAGACGACAGTGGAGAAGTGGACGGTGAGACGTGAAAAACGGTACTCAAGACGTGGTTTGACGTTTAAAACAACACTGCACTCACGTCTGATGGGCCTGACCGTATGCGACAGCAAGCTGTTGGCCCCTATTTTAATCGGAACCTTATCGGGGTTTTGGTGTTGTGTTGCTGGTAGCCAGATCCGATGCATTCTTCAGATGAAGGAAACTGATGCTACTGCACTATCTCTCTATCACAACAGCCGTACCGGAATGTAATGCAAACCTTCATTAGCTGTGTAATCAAACAACAAAGATGCGCTTGCTCTTACAAACATTCTCTGGCAGGCAAAAAAACACACACACACTTCAACACGCACACACGAGGGGCAATACAAATACCTGGACACATTTTCACCTGCGCACGCACTTACATCGTTCTCAACACGCACATTGCCCTGCCATTCACTACCGCTTGCACCGAAGAGAGAAGGCCAAAGCCACACGCCGTAGGAATGCTCGTATGATGTACCCCGCGTTGTGGCGGTACGCCACTGTAAACCATACCAAACAGATCACAACACCACACTAGCGAACGATCGTACTGCGAGATGCGTTGTGTAGCCCTCTGTGGAAGGATTGATACACTGTTTTGCGGTAGAAACCATTACTGAACAGATCCAACAGAACAGATGTTTCTGTTTTTTGTTTTGCAACATTCTTGCCAGATCTGGCATCAGCGGACGAGGTAACAAATGGCAACTTTCTACCAGAAAGGAGAGCGGACAACCGTCCACAAACACAGGCGTGCGCGCACGTATCTTCCAAAACCCCGATCGTGCGCTACCGCGTTTCGATTTCCGAGCAATGTTTCAAGGTTTTTAGAATATTGCATTTCACTCGAGCTGTGTCGAACGGTTCACCAGACACACGTACACACGATACTTACTTCCAGCAGTAGCAGCATTCGATAGTGCTCAGTGTCCCACGGATAAGGGACAAAGATTCCACTGACAGTTGTTGTTCGATTCACTGCCAGCAAACACAACACAGCGCGTTCGTCCTTTTCCAGCACCCAAACACACACCTTATCACGGAGCCTTCGAACCTCGTACTTGGGACTGGGAAGTTTCACCCGCGGCCAAACGCACTCAAAAGCACAACGCACATCACCGTCAGATTCACGTCGTCGAACTGGCGAATTCAAAACATAAACACCGCCACGATCGCTGGCGGACCTTCGAAGTGCGATGCGTGTAGCGGTGCTTGTTGCCACTACACTCGCACAAACCCTGGCCAGCAGCACACACAATCGAACGCGGCACGTAATCGTACAAGGCGGCAGGCCTTCCCTAGCTTACAACCGTACGGGACGAGCGCGCGCGGCGAAAAATGTTAATCCACCGAACGTTTGCCGAGCATTGAGTGAGGCTCCCGCGCATAATGATGTTGAAAGCTGCGAGCGCTGGTGAGCGAAAGGAGAATTCCCCACCACCAGCGCGTATCACACACCGGCAAGCAGCAAAAACCGCCACACTGTTGTGCACGGTGTGGCGAGGATCGAACCCATCAGCAGCAGCGCTGGTAGCGATGGTCGCTTTTTACTGCTGCAGCCAAAGCCTAAAAACCGATAAAACGAGACGCAGCCATTATGCTGCACCGCTTACTCCGGCATGGGGGAAAAAAGGATGGTAAGCTGTGAAAGCTTGGCGAAAAGTATTGCAATGCGTAAGGAACCCCTTGCGCTCGGGTCAATTGTTTTCTCTGTGATGTTTGCATACGGAAACGACTTTTGTGAAATTATGCACATAAAAAACCTTCTTCTAACGTTCAGTTCTATGTTTACAAAAGATATACTTTATTACTTTATTTGTATGCTTTTGACTTATTTAATAAAATTGAATATTAATCTTTCCAAGATTGTGAATAATTGTTTTTCAATTGCAAATATGATACACTTCAACTCTTGAAATAGTTTTAGTTTTATCCGTTTTTAACAAGTTCGACAAAACCCAATCCATTATAATTATTACTTTCAGTTGCATTACAATAGATTTGCTTTTTCGAGCAAAACAACACGGCAACCACTGCACAGCCTTTCGCTCACAAACAAACGACTGCAACGACCGACACTGAACAGAAGAGACGAACCCCGTGTGAAATGTGTGTATCACTAGTGAGAAGAAATTTCTCACCTCCAACTCACCAAGTCGTTGCGAAGGTGGCCGTGGTGAAACAAGGAACTCCCTATATAGGCTGTTGCGTGAGTGAACAAGAAAGCATTAACAAAAGCTCACGCCAGTAAAAAAAGCTCCGGTTCGATTCGGTCTAGAAGGGGAAACCAATTACCTGGCTGCATTCGGTCGATCGTATTCCGGATGGTGTTCGTATGGGGATGACAATGTGTGTAATGTAGCTGTGCTGTGTGTTGCTTTGTTGTTTCGAAGACGGGAGGATGTGCGCCTTGGCAAGGCAAAAGAAACGTGCTGAGAAGGTCGTCCATGAAAGAAGCAATTTACGACCCAACACGTGAAACAGTGCAGTTGTATATGGCCATTGAGCAGAAAATGAAAAGAAATTATCCATTGTTCTTTTTTTCCTCGAAGAGAGAGAGAGAGAGAGAGAGAGAGAGAAAGAGAGAGAGAATGAAAAAATGCAAGGATATTCAGAAGATTGTTCTTAAGGTAATGGTGTGATTATTGAGTATAATTATTTATGCTATTTTTACAAATTATTTTTGAAACTTTTTAAATAAAAACCCCCTTATTTTCCCGCTGTTTATATAACAGAACCATTTAAATATATCGGAATTAAATAAACAAAGGAGAATCCAAACCCACATGACATGTTCCCGACGTGGGAAAACAAACGAATAAACACACGTTTGCAAGACGGATGCATCATAAAGCTGTGCCAAGGTAAGCGAGTTTAAGACATTTTTGTATTCCCGGCTTTTGTACATCAATTTTCACTCCCGCCAGGGGAATCCCAATTTGACGCATCCGAAAACGTTTGTTTACGTCCGTTGTGGTTTGTCGTGTTGTCTTCTTACTCCCTCACAATTTACCTTTTGCATTGCACTTTTGAGTTTATTTTCATAATTAACCCAAGGCAATGGATGATGCGATGAATTTCGAGATGTTGAATTATTTTTTTTTTATGCAGACGGGATGGGAGGTCAGTTGTCAACATTTGTTCATCAATTGTTTATTCCGAACGCATCGAATGAATGAATGTGTTTGCAGTTTGTATGAAGTTAATTTCGCAGGACAAAGATTGAAATGTAGTGACCTCGGTACGCACAAAAAACAACATTGTTCGAAAATAGTAACATTACTTTTCTCACTTACGTCGGGTGTTTATGGTCTTACACCAACTCAATTGTAAGAAAAACCTCCTTTGTCAGAGGTAAATAATACTCTTTTATTCGGGCTTGTCTTATAGTGCTTTCATTACCTTTATTTGCATTTTCCAATAAATAAGACTAAAAAAATATACACACATACATAATTCTATTGAACTTTTGCATTAAAGCAACTCATGTAATCGTAAATCATTTCCCTTCACCTGCTCTGTCCAAACCAATTCAAGCATGACACTTGTTACCACTGCTGGTAGTATCGCGATGCTTAGACCTGCCGCCTCCAATATTTCGTGTACTACTGAACGATACAATTATTTTTGCCGACCCAAATCTCCCGTCGCGTAGGCGGTTCGGAACAAAAAAGAAATCATACCCCACGAACCTCATAATGCTCAGTTCGGCATGCATCGATGATGTACTTTCCACGGTTGGGCTGTATCTTAACTTTGGTAAGAACCGTGACCTAACACATTTCACCTTGCATGCACCCGGCATAGATGGATCAGATATTCTACACACTGTCAGCCGATCGTACAAAATTCTTATCCGTCCAATCCGCTTATCCTTCCGACAATAACAATGCGACACATCTGGGAACGAACCGCACTTCATGCGGGCAGCCGTCGGTAGCAATGTGTTAACGATATGAACATGTTTAGCGGATTAGTTCACCGATGCGTTCGTCGTAATTTGATGCCTTTTCTATCGCTTCATAACGGACTAGTGGGAATTTGGATTTTCACTTATGGAAATAGGTTTTTAGGTTTTTTTCTTTATTTATCTGATTTTAATGGTTTTTTTTTACTAATTTTAAAATGGACGCCGTACCATAAACGTGACACCATACGAACAGGAACGGCTATGTACTAAATTAATAATATTGCTGGTCGTAACAAGACGTCATTCACGCTGTTCTGTTGTAGCCATAGTTTCGTAAACGTAAGCAGACTACAGTGGGCGTGTCTGTTACAATTAAATTATTTGGTTATTTAACAAATTTTAATTTAATTGTAAATTTTTGCCAAAAGTTCTAACGTTCTTGCAAATTGGGCGTTTGCGTAAGCCATGAAACGTAACCATTTTAACTGATAGAATGAAATATACCAAGGGTGGGGTATTGAACTGAATAATAGCAGAATATTCTTCTAAATTGCAATACTTCATACGATACATTTCCGTGTTGGTATACCGGAATCGGGTAATAAATTTACGGATAAATGTTTCTTTCAATACGCCTATATGTATGCAATTTACGTTACAAACAAACCCCACTTCACTAACAAACTAACCCACACTAGCCGTCTTTCCTTGTCGACTCTAAACGACATCGTTGCACTACCGATGGTAAGGTCAATGTCTCCATACTTGCCAATTTGTCGACTCTCATTGTTTTCTTTTTGCCTTCGGCTAATTACTGCTAAATTATATTAAATATACTTGAGAAGCTTATTAGCAGACCGCAGTATACCGGTTCACTCACTGTTCTCGCCACCCGCAGGTAATATGAGTATCGGTAGAAGCATTGAAAACGTTGGGATGAAACATGAAACCATCCAGCGATTCATCAGTTCCTGTAAACGCGTTCTGTGCAAATGTGTACTTGGTGCTTATTCTTCCTTGCCAATGTGCCGGAAAATGTTACCGTTAACGAGGACTTTCCCAAGCGTTTCCTTCGCACCTACATTAATCTTTCCAGCTCCTGCATACGGTCCTGCACTGTCTGCCTGTGGCCTGTGTAATTCGATTAACCCTATGCTGTGCAATAAATATCTGCAGTTTTCCACCGTTTCGCTCAAGTCGGATATCTGACTTCGGTGTGCAAACAGTTCTTCTGGTGCGAACAGAGAGTGAACAGTGTTTAGTGATACATCGTTTGGATATAGGGCCTGTTAAAAAGAGCGATCCTCCCGTAGTGAAACAGACCGCCGGGACGCTAGTTTTTAAAGTTTCTATATCTCGTTCAGTGAACGAAACAGCACGCCCCTCTCACGATGCCGTACTACGGTCCGATGCAACAGCCCGGTCTGTGGGGCCAACCGGTCTCCAATCTGACCGTGGTGGACAAGGTGCCGCCGGAAATTATGCACCTGGTCGATCCGCACTGGTATCAGTTCCCACCGATGAATCCACTGTGGCACTCGATCATTGGATTTGTGATTTTCGTACTGGGCGTTATTTCGATCATCGGCAACGGTATGGTGATCTACATCTTCTCCACCGCGAAATCGCTACGTACACCCTCGAACCTGTTCGTCGTTAATCTCGCACTGTCGGACTTTCTCATGATGGGCACGAACGCCTTCACCATGGTGTACAACTGCTGGTACGAGACCTGGTCACTGGGGCTGCTGATGTGCGATCTGTACGCATTCTTCGGATCGCTGTTCGGGTGTTGCTCCATCTGGACCATGACCATGATCGCGCTCGATCGTTACAATGTGATTGTGAAGGGTTTGGCCGGTAAACCGCTTACCAACACCGGCGCCATACTGCGCATCATCATATGCTGGGCGATCGGAGTCGTGTGGGGTATTCTGCCGATGTTGGGCTGGAACCGGTATGTACCGGAAGGTAACATGACTGCCTGCGGTACCGATTATCTCACCGACGATTGGTTCCACAAGTCGTACATTCTGGTGTACTCGGTGTTTGTATACTACATACCACTATTTACCATCATCTACTCGTACATCTTCATCATCAAGGTAGGTGGATTCTGGTTGATTTATGGAAATTATGATTTCATTGACTCTGTTTGGCACCACTGTACGCGTTATAGGCTGTCTCAGCGCACGAGAAAAACATGCGGGAACAGGCGAAACGGATGAACATTCAATCGCTGCGGTCATCCGACGATGGTAAAAGCACCGAGATGAAGCTGGCCAAAATTGCTCTCGTTACAATATCGCTCTGGTTCATGGCCTGGACACCGTACACCGTCATCAACTATACGGGAGTTTTCAAAACGGCCAACATATCACCATTGGCCACGATCTGGGGATCCGTGTTTGCCAAAGCCAATGCCGTCTACAATCCGATCGTTTACGGTATCAGCCATCCAAAGTATCGTGCCGCACTGCTGCGCCGATTCCCATCTCTTGCCTGTAGCGACACTCCTGCAGCGGACGACAAATCGCTCGCATCGGAAGCATCGGGCGTTACTCAGGACGTCAACTCAACCACAACCTAAACGCGTCTCCGGGAAACGAAAGCATGCATAGTGCATTGATGCTTGTTGTCTGCAATACAAGAACATTTAATGCTAGATGCCCAACAAACGCTTGCTTGCCGGCTGATAATTCTTATGTGTTTGTAAAGATTGTGATTCTAAACATAATATTTGTTTGCAATAAATTCCAACCTGTTAACATTCTTTACCCGTCCATGTTTTTATATTGATTTAGAATAATCTAGTTTTTAAATTATTACATATAATAAATGTAATGCATGATGAGTAATGCTCACGCAAGTAAAACTCTTTACACAGTCCGGCGTCCGTTTTACTCCACGTTCAAAGCTCAACTGATTTATTTCACGTATTTACAAGTTTGACAATTCGCTGGCAGTGTTGCCAGAAAAACAGAAAGTTGTTATTTACATTCAACAATGCAGTAGGGAAGTAGTCGTATAGCTCGAGCCTATCGTTATCGTAGCCGCCTCGCTATTTCCCGTTCGCACTATTTCTATCCTGTATCTGAAGCTTTATCTGGAATTTTAATTGCTTTAAATCAATGGAAGGAAAATGGCAATTGCAATTATTGCATTGTTATCTCGCAGAATCACTATGTTCTAAGCTATTTTACAACGAAACTGCTTCTCCTTTATATTTGGCTAAATGTTTGTATTTTTACGGCTCTTATTGGCAATCAATTTTCAATTAACGAAGCCAAATTGATTTAGCGCTAATGAACTAGTTTTGTTGAGTGGAACATATAAATGGAGGTGAGTTTACTTAGCTGATCGACAGTTAGTCGTTTGTTAGTGAAGATCTAGCTTTTACTCCTGGGACATAAAAGTACCGTAAGTAAAATCAGTAATAAAGTTTAGTTTGATTGATACGATCAAGAGAGTCAACGAAGAACATCCAAACGAACCAACGCATTTGTCTTCCAGGCGACGGTCTGGGCGCATTCGTAAAATGAACGAAAGCAGCTCCATTCCGTTATGTCACAACATCTCACTCACACTACGCTACTCACGATGTCCGCAAATCAAAACAAACCACTCGCTACACAGATTTGTTTGCGTGTCAAACTCAAGCATACACACTTTTTCAGCGCGCACGTACGCAGCAACAATACGGAAAATTTATTGACCAACTTTACCATCGGCCTTGCGAACAATTTACTAGCAAAATTGTTGTATCGTTATACGTATCCGATCCCGTCACAAGTGTTCGATAATGACGAATTGCGTTTGTATGGTACAATTCTATCGACAATTTTACAAAATGCCGCGGAGAGTGTGAGGTTGGCGGCAGCAGTACAATACAGGATCGATGAAGATTAACAACAACAGTACACAGGATGTGTAGATTTATGCGCACGTAGTAGACATATTTATTCGAATCAATCGTAACAGTGAACTTATTGCCAGTATTTCTCCCTAATAACAAACGTAGAATTACGTTCCGCATATGGCGTGCAGTACCTGCTATTTTTGATAAACTAGTCCCTCATATAGTGCAAGTTTATGCTTATACGTGGTGTTCAAGCTAACGTAACACCATGGCTGCGCTTCCACCACGCAAAAACCCGACACCTACCAAAATTTCAAAGCAACACCTAACACCATTGCAAATTTTGCTCCAGATGGGTTTTCCCAAGCATAGAGCGTGAGTACAGTACATAGCAGAATTTTCCCACGACGAAGAGTGTTGGCATTGCAAACCGAAACGAACACATCAATTTCAATGTTTTTGTATATGTTTTAGCGAAAAAGCACTGGCTGCTACCGGAAATCGTGGTGTTCAGCTCGCATCCGATTGGTTGCTCGCACACGTAAACGATCCTTTTCTGGACGAATGTGCACCGCGCGAATACATACTGTACGCATGTCCTACGGGCCCGTTTCTTCAGCAGCTGGAAAACTTTTGGGTCCAATCGAGAGAAGCGTGCGGTTGGAACGGAGCCCACAACTTTACGCCCCACATCACACTCGTTTCATTTTTCAAAGCTCCCGACGAGTGTGCCCCACAGCTGTCGAAAGCGCTGAAGGATCTAATGAACCTTCCCGGTGCTCGTATCGATCGACCGATCGGATTGGAGCTGTATACCAGCCCAAACTTTATGGGCTTTTTCGTCGCCGAGGACGATGCTAACTATCTCAAACGGCTCGCGCTACAATACGTAAAGGAAGTGTCCCAATCAAGTGAGCATTCTGCTAGTACTACAAGCCAGCTTGAACCGTACTTAAATCAACGAGTTTTGGAAAAGTTGCACACACTAATATACCTTGGCTGGTGGGATTTCCATTTATCATCCTTTCTCCCTCTCTCTGTTTCTTTCTCTTTTCTTGTTCATCTACACCTTCTTGTACATGTACCGTGACGCGGTTCGGAAAATGCGTTCACAAATGCAATTAGTAATTAGTGACACCTATGAGCAGCTAGATGCACTGGTAACCTGTTTCCCGTGGTGCGGGGGCGTAACTTCAGCTCGATGTATACCGCGTAGCAGTCGATGTAAGCAGCTGGTGATGCCGGCACCTGCCCAGTGTCTACCAATGCTTTCCGTTTGCGTTTAGTTTTACTGCCTTAGTTATTATGTTAGTATTTTTTATACCCATTTCATTCCTGTGATGTTATCACGGTGGTTCTTTTTCATTATTTGACTCCATTCTAGCGCATGCAAGACCGGTTTAGTTAGTTTACCTTCGTTGCGCCACCAGACATTATTTTGTTACCAACATAAAAAGAATGTTTTGTAATTGCAGCCATATCGCTAGAACCGCACGTCAAGTCCTTACATCTTACGTTGGCTTACCAGTTTCCGTCTGGCCAATTTAATGCTCTGAAAACTTTGGTGGAAAGTTTGGATGCATCCTGCACAGACGCCAACTGGGAACTCCGGCTGTATTCGCGCGATCCTCGCCTAGTCTCGAAGCAGGTGCACAAGGTGCTTTACCCCCATACGCCACGTGAAACGGACGAGTTGGAACTGCGTATCGGGGATTACATCTATCTGAATCCGGAAGCAATACAGGCATCCTCGGACGGTTGGGTTGAGGGTATATCGTGGCTAACCGGCACTACCGGGTATCTGCCCGAAAACTATACCGCAAGGACGGCGGAATCGGATGCGTGGACGATGCACCGCACTGTGCCATTGTGTGACACGCGTGTGCCAGACGAAATATCGGATATGGTGGACGGAGTGCCAAATACTAGTACACCAAACGTGCTGCCGGAGGCGAAAGATGGAGCATTACCTGCGTTAGGTGAGTTTGTCACCTGCGTTAGGTGAGTGAGTGATCACCACCAGTTCGTTGCTCATTTGTTGCACTTGATTCTTGCTTGACTAATTCGTCAGCATGACTCAATAATAATTGTTAACATATATATGTTACGAGTGCTCCGTACGAATCATACACACGATGAAGATAAGAAGGTTGATAAGATTTCGCACTGTCATAGCCATTCGTACATATCGGAACCCGTGTGTTTCAGTGTTGATGATTTGTTGGTTCTGTTTGTTAAAGTATTGGTATTGTATGCATCGGTAGTGCTGTGCCGTTATCATCTCTAGCGCTATTGATAGCATAGCGAAAAGCGTGTGTCGATACCGAGAAACTTTGCTTGTCTGGTAGTGTCTGGCACGGTTTGATACGCACAATGGGTTCGCTAAACGATTAAGTAAACTATACAAAATACAATTATTATTTTTTACATCCTCGAGCGATAAATCGTATTGTCGTTAATCTCAGAAAGCTCCTTAGGAGATAACAAGGTGGATGAATAATCGATATACAAAAACAAAAATTCATCCTTTTGCCAGTTCCATTTAGCTGATCGCCTACAATTCGACCATTTCTAGCGGTCGATAATGTTGACTCCTTCGCTTCAATGTGTGGTTTCACGGTCACATCACACCAAATAGCAAAGAAAACAAAAAAAAATCTTTACAGAAATGTGATACCAGTCCAGTTGGACTAACAAAAAGCGAATACAATCTCGCATTAATGGCTCTTGTTTCAGTGTCTGTAGGTCAGAGCGAATCGCAACCAGACGCGGTGGTAGTAACTTCGGACAAACCGCAACCTGCAACGGAACAACAAACGGCAGACGAACGGAACAGTGGCAAGATGTTCGGTGGTACCAAATCGATGGATGACATTCCGCTGGAAAAGTTACACGAACTGGTGAAAAAGCGCACCAACATGCAGGTGATCCCCGGCGATGAAGGTGCCCAGTCGCAAACGGCTTCGAAAACACAATCAAGTACCCGGAAGGTGTACATAATGCGTCATGGCGAACGTATCGACTTTACGTTTGGCACCTGGGTTCCGTACTGCTTTGACGAGGCAGGTAACTACATCAGAAAAGATCTGAATATGCCGAGAACGTTACCCGTACGGTAAGAGCACAACTAATAATGGTCACGAGCCGTTAAAACCCACGCTATCTTTCTTTTTGCAGTAAACCTAGCCTATGGAAGAGGGACTCACCACTGACGAACGTTGGTCGCTATCAGGCCCTGCTCGTGGGCGAAGGTATGAAGGATGCCGGAGTTCACATAGAGAAGGTGTACTGTTCTCCCTCGTTTCGATGCATTCAGACAGCCACTTCAGTGTTAGAGGGACTCGGATTAAAGGCTACCCTGCCGATCTGCATCGAGCCCGGTCTGTTCGAGTGGCTGGCGTGGTACCAGGACGGGATCCCAGAGTGGCTTTCGAACGAAGAGTTGATTGCTGCCGATTATAACATTGCTACAGACTATAAGCCCATGACAACCGCGGAAGATCTGAAAGAACAATTTCATGAGAAGCTGGGCGAATTTTATTGTCGCAATTCGGACATTGCGGAATCGATCATCAGCAGCACTGGTATGAATTCGAATATCGCTAAACCGAATCGACCGGTTACTTACTGGGTTATTCTTACATTTCACAGAGGGAAATGTGCTGATCGTTGGACACGCAACAACGCTAGACACGTGCTCGCGATTCATCATCGGGGAAAAGATACGTTCAACCAACGATATGGGTAGAATCATGCAGAAAGTTTCCTACTGCAGTTTGGCAGTAATGGAGTCGGATGGAACGGCGGGAACAGCGGGTGACGCTGATTCCAAGAACAGTGTTAAGGGCCATTGGAAACTTGCGGTACCACCATGCGATCCAGTAACGCATACTAACAACAATCGTTTCGACTACAAAGTGCTATCGGATAAGCTATAAAGCGACTCGTGACGCACGGCTATTGGGTTTTGATGCAGCAACTGGCCGTAAGAGGGCAGTGAAGTGTGAGGAGTGTTACTATAAACTATACGTTTTGCCTGTTATTTAAATACAGAATAGACTAAAACTAGGTTACGGAGTACTTGCTGTCGGTAAAGGCTTGGATGTAATATGTATATGTTTAACCCTACGTATGATGAAAGCAGTAATCACGTGTTCTTTATTGTTCCTCCTTATTGCGATCACGAAGCAATGCACGCAGCAGAAGAAAATAGCCGCTACAAACACTACTTGTAACAAACGCAAATTCGCTTGGTTTCGTACGCGAGATGAATCCCATTATGCTTTCGAAATGACAATAAGATATTAAAAGAGTATGATCTCACTTGCTCACCACATAAAAATATGCACATTTCTATTGAAATGCTACGCTTTAAGCTTAACCGATATTAACGCTTTGCCTAATGGAACTTTTGCTCATAATTTGCATACCTTGAAAGGATAAATGAATGAAAGGGGTAAAACCAAACGGTACTTTGCTCGACGGTTTACACACAGTCTTCAAAGCTCGTTTCGCTTATTAGCTTACTCAATTTATTTAAATATATAGCAAGTAAATGACAAATGTGCGCTTATGTTAGGTTAGGCTTCGTAATAAAACTGAACTTTGTCACGGTAACTTATTCGACCCAGTAGCATCCAAATAGTATTGCTGTCCCATGCCAAAAAGCTAGCAAAAACCAGGCATTAATTCTCGTCGTTGTAATAAACCAGTATTCCGTATCCCTGTTTTACTCGTCGCTATTTTGTGTTCCATAACTACTGGTTTTCATGTACTTTTGCACACGACACCATTATCGTAATATAATTGCCCGCTCACTCTTACCCACGCAGCTTGCGCCGTTTCAACCCTTCGTTCGAAAACCATTTCTGTTGACTCACACAACCATCTCGTGATTCACCACTGAAACGGTTGGTTGCGCTGGTTTTCAGAACAAAGACACAATTATTACGCAGCGATATTCAATTGTAATTCATATGGTTCATCCAACATTATTCGATGCTATGATACAATTGCAAATAAATGTCATTTTGTTTATATTATTACAGCATCTCAGTAGATATTCGAAATGTTACCAATTAAAAGATAAACACCAAGAAACCAAGATACATACCAAGAAAGACCGGTAAACATTTACACCCAAAAATAGACCGCGTTCTAGAAGCCCATAGTACAAATATAATATGCGATGTCATTCGAATGATGTTCGTTTGCATCTCTTGGTAAAGTGTTGGGGAAAATGGCGCAATGATGTAAAATCGATCGAATATTACTGTTGGGTAAATATAAAGAATTACTCGGCACATGAGTAAGCGGGCAGAGATAGGCCGATCGGATGGGACGGAAGGTGCCTGACGTCATGGAAAAAACCATTCAAACCATGGTTCGAACCACATGGTTTTCTTCTGTACAGGGTACTCACTGGTCACACCATTTCATGAGAGAAAGCGAAGGTCTATGAGTGTGTGTGCGAGTGTTTTATAAGGGATTGAGTTCCATTCGAGTTCTTTGTGAAATACCACAAAAGAACGCGTTATCTTCGGAAGCATCGGGGCTTCGTTGCAAACAAGAACCATCGAGATCGAAATGCCTGTATAGAAATATATGCACTACAGAAATGGTTTCATCATTGCAACTGCTGTGATCCCCACACAGCAGGCAAATGACTGATAACGTGCTGCAATTGTAAGCTGCTGCATGTGCATTCATGTATTGGCAAGCGATTAACAAACTTACGCGACGTTAATGTGAGAAGTACGCAGCGCCAGAAAACGAGCAGACATTAAAATACGAATCGTAAACATGGCACGTTTAAATTACTATGATACTCGTCCTGCAAAGAGACTGGGAATGAGCACATCATTTTTGTTTTGAGAATTCACATATGGGAATTTCTATTCTGTTTATTTCAAACGTTCTGTTCTACATCACCGAAATACATCAAATGGAAAGGGGAGTAACATTAAACCGCACTAACATTTTTTGTGCCGCGTTCTCCCACACACCTTTTTGGGCGCCCTTATAAAGCCTTGGCCAGGTACTCGTCGAAAATATGGATGCCCAAATCGCTGGCGCTGGGCTTAGGGTCTTTCTTGGAAGTGATGTGCTTCAGGTTGTGGATATAGCCGGCCAGATCACGTATAACGCCCGACTGGTACTCGATAATCTTCTCGTCCAAATAGTGGGCAGTATCCGGATCGTAATGGGCAACATGATTGGCACCATTGGAACCGGACACTGAGTGAGCGTGGGAAACCTTGCGATGTATGTCAAAGATTTCATTGGCCATCGTCTTCTCGTAGTCCAGCGCGAACTGCAGGGAGCTAAGCTCGTCCACATCCACAAGCTTGGTGTAATTTGTCTCGTGGTTGGTCGGTTTCACCAGGTGTCCGAATCCACCGCGGCGACTCTGGTACTTGATCAGTTCCATAGCGTCCTCCCATGCCTTGTCACTGATCTTACGGTACAACTTCTCGAACCCGGGCCGATCCAGATCGTGCTTGTTGAATGCCGACGACATGATCAGGAAATTGAACGATTTGTGCACCAGCTGGCTGGTGTACTGCTTCAAATCGTTCTCCACCGTTTTGCCGGAATCCGACAGAAAATTGTAGTACACCGGGGTACATTGCTCTGTGGGGTTGGTGATAATAAAAAGGGAACTAACAGATCAGCACACTGTGACTTGTTTTAAGGGGGCGTTACACGCAAAAGAACGATACAAACCGATTCCAGATTCGCACTGATTGACGTTAGAAACAGCCGCGAAGGCGGAAGCCACCAGCACCAAACCCAACACGACATTCATGTTTGCAATCATTGTAGCACTGTGCTCACACACTCACTGCCTGGTTGTCAAGGGCGATAATGTAGGGATGGATATGGCTGCCGAACGAGAACAGTTCGCTTTTACAATGCACACGGATTAAATAGCAGATTTTGTGAACCTTCTTGATTCGACAAAAATCTTTTCGTCGCTCGATTTGCTTATTCTGTGACCGCTAGCGAAAGGATCCGCCGCGAATTGACTCAATTTATAACGCTGGACAAGCAACGCGATTTGCGTCGTACTTCCACCAATAGTTGACACTGCTATGAATTTTCTTCGAACAGTCGAGTGACTTTTGTTCCCGTCTGTGTACGAATGTGGTGGTGTATGGTCGCTCACCAACCCATGCACACCCTGAGCGTGATGGCCGACGAGCAAAATGGAATTTACTGATTACGATGAATCAAGATCAATATCGGTGACTACGTGAAAATGGACAAGTTTCTCCTTGATCTAGATTTTATTGTTAACATCCCATTGTAGATCTTCCAGAGTCCAGCGATACTGATTTTCGAAGGTTCGTGCGCAAAACCATCAAACCATCGAAAACCATTTTGTGTCGTACACGCGATACTGGCGTGATTGTGTACGTGAGCGATAATGGTCAACCAATGCATAAAATCACCCGAGAGCGCATTTCGTGAGAACAATACGTAGCAAACCGTGAACGAGTGAAGTGCGCGCTTGTCATTGAAAGCAAGCAATTTCTCGTCAAGTCTGTACACTTCCGCAAGGAAAGTTAAACAAATTTTTAACCTCAGTGTTGCACCCCGGGTAAAGCTGTCGTCCTTCTGTGCCAGTGCGTATAAAGGCCTGACAACTTACGTCTTATTTACACTAAACGAGCTCAAGCCTAATCTACGTGAGTGCGGCGGGGGAAACACTTGGGACAGTTTTGTTTGCAAGTGTTCATCGATCTCGTCTTTTGTTGCCGCTTTTCTGTGTTCTCTGTACGGATTGTAATTTAAGCGTTATATTTGCAGTTTTCCACTGTCTCATCGCACAGCCATAACTAGGAAATGATGAAATCGATCTTCTTTGGCATCGTTACCCTGATGTTTGCGGCTGTTATCATGCAGCAGGAGCAAGCCTCTGCACAGGGGACCGACCCGAAACTTTCCTCAAGTAAGTTGAGGCCAGCAGTGCCTTTAGTATGGTAGAAATGAGTTAAAGTAGAATCGCAATTAAAAATATTGATACGACGTAATATTGGACATTTCTATTGGAACGGCCTCGCTGCACTTCATGTTGAATGTTGTTCCGAGAGTTTTGCCTGTGGGTGTGTTGGTGGTAACTCAGCACAACTACCATCAACGTGAGTTCCGGTGCGAGTGTGTGCGAAACAAAAATGGTTGAGTTCTTTGTTTTGATTCCGGTAGATACACTCATACAGCTGATGGATGCAAACAAAAAAAAACACACACACACACACACATCCTTCAGACATATCCCGCTGTGATTACGCGAAGAATTCCATCGAAACGACGGGTGTGGACAAAATATTGACCATATCCGTTAATGATACAGCCTTTTGTATCATAATTGAGCTTTCATTCGTTTACTTTTTTTTTCACTTTCCGTCTAGTGCATTATAAATTGTATAACATGTCAGCTTAATTCATGCTTATTGTATCGTTTGGATGTTTTTTTTTTCGTCCAGGCACCGACGAGTGGGATTTCATGGACAAAAAATGTTCCGATAAGCTGCATGATCAGATAAAAAAGGAGTTCAATGCTGCGATCTTCTACATGCAGTTCGCTGCCTACTTCTCCCAGTATAAGGTGAACTTGCCTGGGTTCGAGAATTTCTTCTTCCACGCGGCCTCGGAAGAGCGAGAGCATGGCATGAAGCTAATCGAGTATGCACAGATGCGCGGACAAAAGCCGATTAACAGCACAAATTTCAAGCTTGAATTCGTAAGTTGCCATACGTTCATCGGTACGACATTGCTTCGAACTTATTAGTCCACAAAATTCTTATATCCATATTTGCCAGGCGCTACTATATAGTGATACGCTACCGGACCCGGATACGCAGGAAACACAGGAAACGGAAAAGAAATCGGCGGGACTGAGCGCTCTGGAGAAGGCCCTTCGTAAGGAACAGGAGGTGACCTCGAGCATCCGCGAGCTGATCAAAATCTGTGAGCAAGATCACAACGATTACCATCTGGTAGACTACCTGACGGGAGAATTCCTGGAAGAACAGCACCAGGGACAGCGCGATCTGGCCGGAAAGATCGCCATGTTGAAGAAGCTGTTGGTCACGAACAAAAAGCTGGGCGAGTTTATGTTCGACAAACAGAACATGTAAACTGCATTCATGAAGGATAGCATAACCACCTTCTGCAATAACGCATTAGGTTTGGATTCCCGTGATGATGGTGTGCTAGAGATGAAACTTCAATAAAAAAAACATGATAAGATTTAAATCCGTTGTTGCTAACGCTGTACAATGAGCGCAGCATGTACTTGAAATCGGCTGGCAAGCTTGGGCTTTGGATGGAACATCAGGTGTTTGCATTGTGATAACTTTTGTTTACCGCAGGTTTTGAATTCCACTGTCACATCATTAGAGAGTAGGATGCAGTGTCGGTCGTTGAAAATTGAAATAAAACTATATATATAATCTCTTCGAGTACAGATGATTGAACAAATGGAAAGAAAGAATATTCGACGTGAGTTGTGTGTTGGAAATGTTTAAATAATTTTCCTTAAAGTTCGTTAACGTCAATCTAGTTTAGAAGTATAAAAATATTTTGTAAAACTACTTCGCAAACCAAATGGTATTTAACTCTTACGACATTTTGCAATTTCATATTTATTTTGCCTGTATTACGAAAACAGAACCTTCTGTAAGGTGTTTTTCAATACGCAGGCGCATGAAAAAAGGAGAACTGGAGATAGTAAACGCAAAGTTTGATTTCGGGTTTATATCACAGCTGCCTCCTGCAGTGGTTTTCAGGTTCTTACCTCAGCAAGCAATAGTTGAAAAGTGTGTTTTTCACGTTTCTAGATAAATGTTCTTAGTATTCCATCACACAGTGGACTTAGTATTCCGTTCAAAGCAATTGCACGTGCTGTTAGAACGTTTGTATTGTCATTGTACTTTGCTGTTTTCTCAAGTTTCTTTTCATATGTTTAAGTATCGGTCATACGTTTGTATTTTCCAACAATGCCATAAAGCGTGTTGAGTCTAATAGCAACAAATTCAATTAATCTAATGCCTAGCCGCCCTAGAATCTATCAATCAGCATCGAGCAGAAGTATTTTGCGGAATTTGCTAAACAGTGCGCTATGCAATGAATGGATCTTCGTTGTACAGGATGCACCGTCCGGAATGAAGAGACAAAGCAGAAACCTATTTGAGCAAGCATAAACGAAATTGAACCAGTGCCCAACTCCGTCAGCCATGAAGCGACAAAACATTCGCACACTTTCGCTGGTGGTGTGTACGTTCACTTATCTATTGATAGGAGCAGCCGTATTCGATGCACTGGAATCAGAAACCGAAGCTCGCCGATGGGAGTTTTTGAAAAGTAAGACTAAACGGCCCCATGATAACGGGCCACAGGTATGTCTGTACATCATGAGGTGTCTTTTCCCTATCTTTTCTCCTTTCAGGCGTAAAGGCCAACTTTGTCGCCAAGTATAATATCACACAGGAGGATTACCATATGATCGAAATAGTGATCACGGAGAACAAACCGCACAAAGCGGGACCCCAGTGGAAGTTTGCCGGTGCGTTCTACTTCGCTACGGTCGTGCTGGCAATGATTGGGTACGGCCACTCGACGCCGGTCACTATCGGCGGGAAAGCGTTCTGCATGGCGTACGCGATGGTCGGCATTCCGCTGGGGCTCGTCATGTTCCAAAGCATTGGCGAACGTTTGAACAAGTTTGCCTCGGTTGTAATTCGCCGCGCGAAAAAATATCTGCGCTGCCAGCAAACGGAAGCTACCGAGATGAACCTGATGCTTGCAACGGGATTACTTTCGTCGGTTATTATTACGACCGGAGCGGCTGTGTTTTCACGCTACGAAGGATGGAGCTATTTCGACAGCTTTTACTACTGCTTTGTAACACTGACGACGATCGGTTTCGGTGACTATGTGGCGCTCCAAAACGATCAGGCGCTGATCAACAAACCTGGTTACGTGGCGCTCAGTTTAGTCTTCATTCTTTTTGGACTAGCGGTGGTAGCGGCCAGCATTAATCTGCTAGTGCTGCGTTTCATGACCATGTACGTATCCGTTTCGTATCCGAGGAGCCTTCTTTCTACTTCGTTATTCAATTGATTATTCCTTCCGATTTTTATACACCTTCAGGAATGCGGAAGACATTCGACGGGAAGAGGCTGAGATGCAATCGTCGGTCGATGGGCTCACAACATACGAATGTGAATCGACGGGGAAGTTGCTTTCCTGTGCGAATCTGAACTACTGCTCCGAGATCGAGGAGGAAGACACTTCCGTTTGTTCGTGTACCTGTCTCGGGGGCAACAGTTTTACAACGCACGAACACGAATTTTTACTCGATCAGGGATATCATCCAGCAGATATCATCACAAGTACTATCAGCCTTAAGCGCATGTCGATCTAACAAACAGCAGTTAGTACGCCTCGCAAGAACATACCTGTGTAGAAACGATATAGGTAGAAATCATGGGTCAATGAGAGATGATCTGGAAAATGTTTTATTTTTCGCATGCTCCATGCATCCAGTCCAGAGTAGCTAGAATCCCAAAATGTTTTCAATTTTATTCGTGCCAAATAATTACAAACATGTGTCCAAAATACGGTTTTTACTTTAGCATTATTCCGTTCCTTCCATTTTAACGTTTCTCAATGTAAAATCCACTTGAAGTAATGTGAAATAAAAGAAAATAACAAACGCTCGGTGTATCAATTTCAGATACGGCGATAATATTCAGTTTTAAATAGAATTTCTTTTCAAATCTCGTGATTATGATTTTTTTGGTTTCAAGATGACATCCTTCCCATGTTTAACACGATGTGCTGTCTACTTCGGCTCTTTTTGTTGGCAAACCGCTGCGGCGGTTTTGTATTTCTACGAACTCAACTCTGGGTAATAACTTCATCATGAGTATGACGGAATCATTCCAAAACACCCACAGTCGTGTAGAGTTGTGCTCCTTAATTACGTTTAACTAAATCTCGTCTTGTTTTCGATCATTTGCAGCACTTATCAGTGCTGATTGTAGGTTCTATTTGCCTTTTGATAAACCGAATAGATTCCTTTCCTTTCAACCAACACAAAGAAGCGTACGCTGCGAACCGTCCCGTTTTATTTGTAGGTAGGAAAAATCAATAATTCCTTTAAACCCGGACCCCCCACCCACATTTGTGTGTCATTCGCGTCGGCTAAAATAACACTTTACACAACCCAATTTACACCACCCATCCCATCAGTGGCCCGCGGCGTTGCAAACGGCCGACAATGTTTTGCAATGTCCCTAACCGTGGCCGATACGACGACACCAGCTGAAACAGTACCATCATCAACGGAGGAACGCAACAACAACAAGAGTGTGCGACAGCAGCCGATTACTCTAATTTTGCCCACCAGCGGTAAGCTGTTTTTCGAGAAAAAGCAAGAGTTCCAACTTTGCAAACCACAGCTGCTCCCACTGAAGTCGTTCAGTTTGGAGAAGTTGGAAAGAATGCACCAAGAAGCGCAGCGACAGTTGCAGGAAACTCGTGCCCGAACCGCTGCTGCGAAGACCGGCAATAACTTCTAAAATACACGCGAGCAATCACGCACGTACATCATACGTATCACCAGTATTCTTCCGGCAATATGGCCTATCTGCTAGTGTTCTCGATCTGTTTGGCATTGCTATTGGCCTCCATATCACTCTATCGGTACGGCTGCATTCAACGGCAGCATCCAATAGTGACTTTTTCCGTACTGACGGCGTGGAGTTTCTCGTTCCTTATCGTATTCACGATTCCACTGGATGTCACATCGGTGAGTAAGCGAGTCAGATCAGTCAGATCGTTATCACTAATGAAAAAGTTTCCCAACACCCTCTGCAACCCTTCCAGACCGTGTACCGTCAATGCCTGCAGGAGCACAACATCACCAGTAATGGCTCGAACAATGACGGACCCGACGCAATCTGTCAGCGACCGTGGGGTATGGTGGAGGAGGAAGTGTTCCCCAACTTGTGGCGCATTATCTACTGGTCATCGCAGTTCCTTACGTGGTTGATTATGCCGCTGATGCAGTCCTACCTGAAGGCAGGCGACTTTACGATCAAGGGTAAATTACGATCTGCACTGGTAGATAACGCCATTTACTACGGCACGTATCTGTTTATCTGTGGAATACTGCTGATTTATCTCGCACTACAACCGGGCATTTCGCTCGACTGGCAGAAGCTAAAAGCGATCGCATCTTCCGCCTCGAACACATGGGGCTTGTTTTTGCTCGTGCTGTTGCTAGGTTACGCACTGGTCGAAGTGCCCCGCAGTCTCTGGAACAACTCGAAACCGGGCTTTACATTGCAATATGCCTACTTTAAGCTATCCAAGCTTAGCTCAGAAAAGGCGGAAGCCGAAGAGAACGTGGATGATGTGCTGGAAAGCTTACAGTCCGCCAGCCGAGCGATTCCACCCCGACACGAGTTGCGCCCAGCACTGGAAACCATCATACGCAAGGTGCCTACCGAGCTGATGGAGCGGGCTAGTCGCATCAGCCGAGAAGATGGTTCCCCGATGGCGATACCGTCGGAGAAGGCACTGGTACGACTGCATCGGCAGGTGATCAAATCCCTGCAAACCCTACAACGCACCGAAGCCCTGTGGAGCGTTCAGGTTAACAGAGTGCTACACCTGGAGGATGTGGCCAAGAATGCCGTATCACTAGATCATCGCTTTAAGAGCGAATTTCCTAAGCATCGGGTTGGATTTGCGCGGGCCATGTACAGCCCAACGATAGATTGGTACTGGGAGTGTGTGGTTAAAGCACCGTTCCTGAAAGCGTTAGCCGTAATTACGGCATTCCTTTCGTTCATGGTTGTTTGGAGCGAGCTGACGTTCTTCAACCGCCAACCGGTGCTCTCGATCTTTGCCAACGTGCTAAACGTGGCGAAAGGGAGCTACGATTTCGTCACGATCGAGATCTTCTCCATGCTGACGTTATGCTATCTATGCTATTGCGCATATTCGACCGTGTTTCGCATTAAATTCCTGAATCTTTACTATCTGGCCGCGCACCATCAAACGAACGAGTACAGTCTGATCTTTAGCGGCATGTTGTTGTGTCGATTGACGCCACCGATGTGTCTCAACTTCCTCGGCATGATACACATGGACTCGCACATCATCAAGGAGCGGGTGCTCGAGACCCACTACACACAGATCATGGGTCACATGGATGTGTTGGGGATCATTTCGGATGGCTTCAATATCTACTTCCCGATGGTGATGTTGGCGTTCTGTCTCGCTACCTGGTTCTCGCTCGGAAGCCGTGCACTGAACGCACTCGGATTTCAGCAGTTTATGCTAAATGAAACCATCGCCGTCGAACTGGTTCAGGAGGGAAAGGATTTGATTGTGCGTGAAAAACGTAAACGGCAGAGGGCGGAAGATGCGATGGCCCGAAGGCGAGATAACATTTTGGGTCAAATCGCTAGAGATGGTGCGGTGGGCGGAGTGGGACATAGCGGCCCGGGCACAGGAAATGGTGGCGGTTCGAATGGAAATGGTTCTGGTGGAGGTGGTATACTGTCGAAGTACAAATCCCGGCATCTTGATACCGTTGGACCGAATGACGATCTGGTCGGCCATGGAGATCGTTTGGACTACAGTACAACCGGAAGCGGCGTTAGAGGGTTGGACGATATTAACCTCTCCTTGTCGCAGGAAATTAACGAACGATTCGGTGTGAGTACGGGCGTTTCCGTAGGGTTTAAGGGATACGGTACCACGTACGAAGACGACGATAGCCGCATGGGAAGCGTTGGCCGTTCTGGACCCAAACCGAAAGGACTGTTCGATGATGTTTAATCGTTTGTGAGGGTATTCTAATTTATGGTAGTATAGTTTCCGTTCCATTCCTACGTTTCCCAAATTGTTCATCGTTTGCTATTCAATTTTATTGTGCATGACTGGTATTTTGTGCGGGTGTGTTTCCTAGCGCAACACACATTTAAACTCATACGTTATAACGTTTTAAACTAGGATGTTTTAACTATAGAAGTCGATTGTACCACACTAACTGAAGCAAGAGATAACACATAACATGTATTGATGTGAAGGAAAGGAAGAGATTCAAGCACCTTTGAAACCCATGAGACTCAAGAACTCATAGTCAGAACGGATGTCTTCAGAAAAGACGATACATTCTCGTGGTACGCTGCTTTGCTAAGTACAGCATATATACAAGAAGCAACAAAAACACACACACTCCACTTGCAAGCGCTAATGTAGCACTAGTAAACATGAAATGTACTGTGTATGAGTTTAGGAAACACATTATGTATTAAATATGCTGGCACATTTGCGCTGTATAAATAGTAGTGTAATAATTGCACCTAATTGAATAAAGGATTCATAAAGACTAGTAGAGTGTAATCGAAAAAATTTGCGGACAGTTAGCTAATGATATTGAGAGAAACACACCGGAGTTGAGAGATTGAATGGAAAGTTTACTTTGTTAAATAATATCCCTCGTTTTGTATGCACTTTTCCCACCGTTCCGGTAACTGTTGTAATCCTCGTCTGAAAAACGAACCATCTTTGGTGCTAAACCAATTGTCTAGCCAGCTGTGTATGTTTTCTAACGAAGCGAATCGTTGATTAGAGAGAGCAAGTCCCAGCACGGGGAATAGATGGTAATTGGAAGGCAGCAAATCCGGCGAGTTAGCCACGTGTGGTAACATTTCCCACTTGAACGTTGAGATCGTATCCTGCACCGGGTTTCCTGTGTGGGCTGGAACGTTGTCATGAAGCAATACAATTTTCTTGCTATCATTCTGACCTTCGGGCCGTTTCTCTCGTAGCGCCTGTTCCAATGTAATCAGCTGGTGCTGATACCGTTGTGCGGTGACGATTTCACCTGGCTTTAACAGCTCATAATAGATCACACCTTCCTGATCCCACCAAACGCACAGCCTCGTTTTCTGTGCATATCGATTCGGTCCTGACGCGAGTATGGATGGATCGCTTGGTTCCGAGCTGGATTTTTTACGCTTTGGATTTTCGAAATAAATCCATTTCTCACCCCCGCTCACGATGCGTCGCAGAAAGGGCTTCCGGGCATGTCTTGCAAGCAGCAATTCGCATATGGTTTTACGCTTCTCCTGCTGCCTATCGTTAAGATCGCGCGGAACCCATTTCCCACCCCTGTGAATCCGTCGCATGGCTTTTAGACGCACGGAAATGGATTCGCGCGTTACTTCCAACCGGTCCGCGAGCTGCTGTTGCGTTTGGCAATCATCTTCGTCCAGCAAAGTCTGCAAATCGCTGTCGTCGAACTTTTTGGTTGGTCTTCCACGGTCCTTGTTCTGCATGTCGAAATCGCCACGCTTGAACTTCCGAAACCATTCGGCGCACTGTGTCTTTCCCAGCGCATGTTTACCATAAGTTTCCACAAGCAATCGATGCGCCTCAGTAGCGGTTTTATTCAGATGGTAAAAATGTAGCAGCGATGTTCGCAAATGGTATTTCTTGGGCACAAAGGTGGACATTTCTTACGACACATAACATTCAAGCGTATTGGTATGTCCTTGGTAAGCGAATAAACAAATCGAGATTAAATTAAAACATAAACAAACTTTGACTGTTCTGTTGTTTGGATGTATTGTTTCCCCTAGAAGAAGATCGGCGTTCTTTAATTATCTTGGTTCTTAAGAAATATCGTTAAACTGAGCGTAGCTTCCCCATAACTACGAAAAAAAATACCAATACAATTTTCACTTCTGGAACGCACTTTTCACGAAGCTACGAGTACGGGCCTCAATTTTTTTCCAGTAATTCCTACCCCCCAACGGAACGGCACACAGCTGAATACTAATATACCTTGCCACGAACGGCTGTCACGTTGCGATTTCTTCTTCAGCTTGACTTTGCTTGTTCTCCTTCGTTTTTGTTTCTAGTGGTGGCACATGTCGGTTCGAAACGTTCCCATCAAATATTGTCCTTGTCACACAAGAAATATATTTTTATCATTATTCACTCGGGAATGGGAAATAGCTTGCTTTATTGCAATAAGAATTCGAAATTTAAAAATTTGTTAGGCAATTAAGTTCCAATGTCCATGGAGTTTGTCAATTTTCATGAAAGTTGAGAGTTCAAAGCGGAACGGTATCATTCTCTAGGCGGATCGCTGTGTGTCAAAATAGACCGGCTGCCCATCACTACTTCCTTTTCCGACATCTTGGACTACGTGAAGCACGCGTTTTTCGGGTGTACGAGTATTTTGTTGTAAGTAACGCGAAAAAGTACTGTAAACTGGCTCAAAAAACAATAAAACCCTTAAGAACCGCGTGTTAATGATGTTTCCGCTCGTATCCACTCGTTTCAGCCTCGGATAAAGATGAAATTGAACAAGCATGTTTCGTCGTCGCGGCGCAAGAGCCGCAAGCGCCACTTCCAGGCCCCGTCGCACATCCGCAGGAAGATTATGTCGGCGCCGTTGTCGAAGGAGTTGAAACAGAAGTACAACGTACGTTCCATGCCAATTCGCAAGGATGATGAAGTGCAGGTTGTGCGCGGCCACTACAAGGGCAATCAGGTTGGCAAGGTGGTTCAGGTGTACCGCAAGAAGTACGTCGTGTACATTGAACGCATTCAGCGCGAGAAGGCAAACGGCACGAACGTGTACGTCGGTGTACACCCGTCCAAGTGTGTGGTGGTGAAGCTGAAGATGGACAAGGATCGCAAGAAGATCCTGGATCGCCGTGCGAAGGGCCGTCTGGCGGCGCTCAACAAGGACAAGGGCAAGTACACAGAGGAAACCGCAGCTGCCACCGCGATGGAAACGACATCGTAAAGCTTACTAAACAAATTCAGCTAGTTTTGCTGTGGTTGGAAAAGGAGTTGGTGCGCGGAAGTGTAACGCAGGCGAATAAAAAAGAAGGAAAGTGGAGAGAAAGCTAAATCCCACCCGGTGTGCTGTGTGTGTGCTTCTTTATTTAGTGGTAATTGGCAAAGGACACAGTTTCGTGACGCCAAGGTGTACCAGTTTGTTGTGCGAAACGCGATGAGGCATTATACGTTCGTCTACCTCCAGAGCTAGGTTCATTCCGGCGTGAATCGATTTTAACTGCTTGTCGCCTTGATCCAGGAAGATCATGTTTTCGATCTGCTCCTGAACGCAATCGTCCGCCTCGGTTGTTGTGGTGAAGAATCGTAGCATTACGCGACCGAATATTCGCTCGATGGAATCTAGTTTTATGACGAGATCCGGTTGGACCGTACCGGACGTTATCGCATGCTGCCAGAGAAGTTGCCGGGAACTTCGATCTTGAAGTATCATTTCCAGTGCTCCCAAAGGCGAACTTTTAGGGTGGGGTTTGTTTTTACTTTTAGTTCCTGGCGTCGTGACGTAAAACGACTTCGAGGGAGAAGTAGTGGATGATGCTGGCAATGAACTTCGATTTATGTAACTGCTTTCGTCGGCTGAAGGTGGCAACTCCTCAATGTTAAGCGGTTCCGTACGCGAACTCTCAGGCGAAGAAGACAACTCTTCTATAACGCTTGCCTCTTGCTGTTCCGTAAACGATGCATCGAAAGACTTCCAGCAACGCGTGGATCTATTATCGGTGGTACTAACCACACTGCTGTTTAATCCAATTGAAGTTGTGTTGTGATTGGGCACATAAATTGATTTGAATTGCTTTGGGCTAGTAGCATCCTTGAACGGACGATTCTTAGCTCGGTACGTACCGGCAACGAAAGAAACGTCCATATCATCCGTAATTCGTCGTCGTTTCATAGGATTATTGTCCACGAACTGTATCTTCGTCATTCTGCTTTTCGTACAATGAATAGCAAGACAATCGTCTGAATCGGAAGACTCAGATGTGGTTTCATACTGGGGTCGGCAACCATCTTCCGATAACTGCTCTATTTCCGAATCGGACTGATTTCTGCGGTTAATCGTGATTTCGGCAGGATTCAACGATTGCGGCACGGATGGCGTTATCGCTGAGGACAACGATTCGCTTTCATGCCTTCCACTGCAAGTCGTGTCTTCATCTGAATGGTCTTCTATTTGCCATCCATCATCATAATCTCGCATATGTGTTAGCTGGAAAGATGCGTTAACCTAGTTACTCTCCTTCATATTAAACTACATAGGGCAGAAAAGACTTACGCTGTTGTTTTTATTTAGACGCAACCTTTGCTGTCTTCTCGATGGTCTTCTGTGTCCTATTAAGGGAGAAACAAGAAGCTGATCGAATCCCTTCCAAATCTTGTCCTTGCTCATGATTTCAATCAGTTTCGTGTAGTTATTTGGTAATCAAGTTAATTATGGCTTTGGAGGTTATTTTCACTAGCGCACAAACAGTCGTGCACCGATGGGTTGTTGCTATCACGACGAAACGAGAGGAGTGCACGCACTGTTGGGCTGTTGCTATCACGACAAGTGATCCAAGGCACGTGTCCTTGTAGACGTAATATTACGCCAAATTTGCACCTCAAAATTGATCTCCGCGAAGCCCAACGAAAACGCGTTATTGTTTACGAATGAAAACAAACAAATTCATGCAATGCTCGGGCACCGAACTGTCAAAAGCGCATCTTCTTCCTATTGCCCGTGTTTTAGCCGTCAAATCGGAACTCAATCACACCGCACACGCACACTAGCGCACATGACCACACTCACACACATTTGCGCAATTACATGCCAAATAGAAAGACGTACTGCACACAGCACACACATCGCTGCTCGTTCGCGTTTCGTTTCGGAAACAGATAGGCCACAGTCGATTTCTTGCGGAGTGTGATAAGTAGTTTCTCTTCCTTTCGTAGTGGCCATCCTGATACATTACGCCTACATTACAGTGCAAGTTTTGGTGCACACGGTGAAGCGCAACGCGAAAATGTCCTAGGCAAACCAAATCAAGACAAATAAGGGAATGATGGTGTAAAAAACAGTTTGGTGCAGAAAAGGAGGCCGAGCTCTAGATAAAGTCGTATTCAGTTCCACTGGAGTGTGTGCTGATATTGGGACACGTAGTATGTTGTAAGAAGCACAAAAAGGGAAAACTAATGCTTTTTTGCTGTGTGTGACGACTGCACAAGATCAGAATAAAATTTGCGCACGTGAACAAACTCGGGTAAGGTAGGGGTCACCGCACAGCTATCAGTAGCTGTACACCCCACCCCGAAAAAGGGCTGACGATTCTCACATTGATTATTGTGATTCATGTAGCGCAGCGGAAGTGATAAAAGTGCGATAGAGTGAGCGAGCGTAAGCACTAACGAACCACCGAGCAGCATTAGTTAGTGCAACCAAATCGCACCACTGCAGAATGGAATGAAGAAAAGTGAGTTCCGAGCAATAAACATTGCACGATTTCGCATAGTCAAATAGAGCAGACACAGTATTAGGAGACGGTTATCATCAGTGTGGAGAACACAACGTTGTTCCCACGTACAACAAAACAAAAAAGGCGAACAACACAGCACTCCATTACTAGTAACGTGGACTAGAAAACCCCTTCTGTTAAAGCGATAGTCCCCGTCACCTGGTGTACTGAAACGTTAACCAACACTAGTCCGGAATCGGGTACGGAAGATAAAGTCCATCACGCGCTCGCATACGCAAGCAACTAACGAACGAAGGATGAAAAAGTTCATATCAAAATTCGAAACGAAAAATGAACCAACGTCGACGGGCAGTAGCCGGGAGACGAACAGTTTCGTCGGCAAAACATTCAAGCTAAGCAAGGAGAACGTAGTAACCGTGGAGGAGGTACTAGCAGAAGGTGGCTTTGCCGTCGTATTTCTAGTCAAAGGAGCCAAGGGAGAACGGTACGCACTGAAGCGGCTGTACGTGAACAACGAGTATGATTTGGGTGTGTGCAATCGCGAAATCAAGATAGCAAGCAATCTGAGTGGGCACAAAAACATCATTGGCTACATTGACCACAGCATCAATACGAAGGGTAACGGTGTGCACGAGATACTGCTGCTCATGCCCTACTGCAAGACGAATCTGCTCACGCTTATGAACGCCCGGCTCGCTACGGGCTTCAGCGAGACGGAGGTGCTGCAGATATTCTGTGACGTTGCGGAAGCCGTCGCCCGGTTACACCAATGTCAAACACCCATCATCCATCGGGATCTCAAGGTGGAAAACATCCTTCAGAATGATCTCGGTAACTTTGTGCTGTGTGATTTCGGTTCGGCTACGGCGCGGGTTCTTAATCCGACCAGCCATGGCCGTACGATGGTGGAGGAAGAGATCCAAAAGTACACCACGCTTTCCTACCGAGCGCCGGAGATGATCGATCTGTTCAATGGACAGGACATCACGGTAAAAGCGGACATCTGGGCGCTGGGGTGTCTATTGTACAAGGTATGCTACTTCACGCTCCCGTTCGGCGAAAGCGCGCTAGCTATACAGAGCGGCCAGTTCAGCATTCCAGACGGTTCGAAGTATTCGCGTAGCGTCCATCAGCTAATACGCTTCATGTTGGAACCGGATGCGGAAAAACGACCCAATATCTACCAAGTGTGCGAGATCGCGTTCGGTATCGCAGGACGATCCAACCCGGTGCGAAATCTGACCAAATGTAGCGTACCACCGCTAGAAACGTTACCGGTGCCACCGTTCGAATCGGAAACAAAGCGCCTACCGACGGTGGGTGGTGGTGGTGCCGGACAGACAGGATCCACCCCGAAACCAATCAAACCGGCCGGTCAGCTGCTGATTGAAGGTGGCACAAGTGTGGCCCCTCGCCAAAGACCAAAAGCTTCACAAGCGGCCACACCGAACATGGGCGTTAATAGCTTCTCGCTCGGTTTACCACCGAACCCATCGCCGAAAAACATTCTTTCCTCACCAACGCCCGGTATGGCACCTTCAGCAATCGGTACATCCGGCCCGGATGCTCCGGAAGCGTTTGTGGCCAAATTTACGGCCAATTTTCCCCCCGCTTCAGTCACTTCAAGTACATCCATCGATCCATCGGCAACAGTAGCAGCAACGGAAGGACAGACAGCAACGGCGGTATTATCCCAACAACCCGCTGTTGCTGTTGCCGCACTGTTTCAGACAACCTATCCTGATCCATTCCGGGAGGCGGAACTAGCCCCCATTCCGAGCGGTGGAGAAGGAATTCCATTAGCCGGTACATCAGCTCACAACTCATCGTCCTCCTCGTTATCGATGATACATTCGCCAAGTCACGCCCCAAATCCGCAGGGTGTCGTTCCGTCCAACCAGACACAAACGCCCACCCTTGGTGGATCGAACTCATCCTCGAGCAGTGCAGTTGCCGGCGGCATCCTAGCGCCACCAAAAGCCTCCGGCCACCGACGGAATGTGAGTGATACGTCTGCCTTCAACAAAGCGTTCGCGACGGAAACTTCCCAGTTTCTGGCCCCATTCGACCAGGCGACAAACAACTTCCAACCGTCGTCTGCAAGTCCCCCCGGTCAGCAAACGACCAATTCGAACGGTTCCAACAGTTCGCTCCACAAACATCCGCCCATTCCGGAGGGTGGCGCTGGCTTTGAGTCGCGTGCCTCCAACTTGGCCTCGAGTTCCAATCCACAGTTGTCACAACAGCGATCTACATCTTCGGCTGGTGCCAGTTCTAACTGGAACCCATTTGGTGATCCTACTCCATTCGCACAGATGACTGAGGATCACATTTTCGGCGAAGAGTTTGATAAAATCCGTGAACAAGGCAGTCAGGGCAGTTTAAAGACACCACCGGAAGTACCAAGACACTCATCGTTGCCGCTCATACAGATGGGGTCAGTGCCGGCAGGTGTTCAGCAGGCGGCTCCATTCTCCCCGGAGAACATCCCGGACACGCTTGGTGATGACGATGATCCGTTTAGTTCCGCTCCGTTTTCGATGCCGGTGCGTACCGATAAGAGCAAATCGTTTAAACTCTCCTCGCGCAAAGTGATCGTCATTGACGGTGGATTTAGTACGCAGCTGGCCGAACATGTCGGTGCCAGGCTGGACAAGGATCCACTGTGGTCGTCTCGCTTCAATGCTACCAATCCGGGTGCCGTGCTGGAAACGCACCTGGACTATCTGAAGGCGGGCGCCGACTGCATACTGACCAACACGTACCAGGCGTCCATCGAGGGCTATATGGATTTTCTCGATCTCAATGAGGATGAGTCGGTGCAGTTGATCAAATCGAGCGTCGAGCTGGCTAGACGTGCCCGTACTCGCTACTTGGCCGAGAAGCTGGAGAACAAATCCCACAAAATACCGTGGGTGGTGGGTTCGGTTGGTCCCTACGGTGCACATCTTCACGATGGGTCCGAATTCACGGGTGCGTATGCGGATCAAGTCCCGGCCAATCGGTTGCAGAAATGGCACCGGCCCCGAATTAACGCGATCGTGGAGGCCGGAGTAGATGCGCTCGCGATCGAAACGATACCGTGTCGGATGGAGGCGGAAGCCCTACTCGATCTGCTGACCGCGGAACATCCGACGGTGCGGTTCTGGATTTCATTCCAGTGTCGGGACGGTTCGTCTATTGCGCACGGCGAACAATTTGCCGAAACGGTCATCGCCTTATGGAACCGGGCAAAGCAACTGTCCAATCCCAATCTGCTAGCACTCGGTGTGAACTGTGTAAATCCACAGTATGTGCTGCCCCTGATACGGTCGGTACATGAGCAGTGTGGTTCCTCACCTACAGACGGTGCTAACCGTATCCCGCTCATCGTGTATCCCCATTCCGGTGAGCAATGGGACACGATTGGGGGATGTTGGCGCGGTGCGGAAAACCTTACCCCGCTGGAAACGTACATCCCGCAATGGGTGGAAATGGGCGTCAAGTTTGTTGGGGGTTGCTGCCGTACCAATGCGCGGGACATCAAGCGGATGAAGAAGACCGTTATCGGGCTTTATGGAAGCCGGAGCAATGAGAACTAAAGGCGATCCCCGGACCCGGACCGGGCTGGTCTCGCTTCAACCTGCTGTGATGCTGTGATTTAGTTTGGAAACGAAGTTAAGTTTCGTATCCAGAAATGATGCAGTTCGTATGTAAAAGCAATCGTTATCAATCAATGCCTGGAGTGTGTGTGTGTGTGTGTGTGCACCGGTGCAAACCTAGACCGAGACTCTCTTCGGACGCTCTTTTCTTATGCTGATGTTAAGGTCCCACCACGTGTTAGTAGAAAGAGAGAAAAAAGTCACTACACTACAGGCCCCAAAGCGCCTTAGCTAAGCACAACACACACCACACCGAATGGAAGATATATAGGCAATCGTCTCACTGCAAGGCGGCCGACCAGGATATTGACGAGTGAATTAAACGCATACAACGACTTTTGCGCAATAACGGGCGCATCACTCTTAGCGTGGTATTACCTTAAGTAACCAAACTTTTTGAAACAAAATATCCTCCTATACCATTTGGCTACGTGTTTCTCCTATACCATTTGGCTACAAATCTAGTCTCGCTTGTCAGTTTTCCAAACAAAAAAAAGAATTCAAATAACCCTTATTAACGCTTGTAATTATAACGAACGAAACAAAAGAGTGGATGGGTGCGATCGCCTAACTCGTGGAGCGATCGGTGCTATCGACGCTCATTTCAAAATGCAAACGTAGGAACAATGTATGAAAGCCATCAATGTTGTTATACCTTTGGATAAGCGTTCAGCTTGGAATGGACTTTATTTCGCATCCGCAGCTCTAAAGGTTTCGGATTGCTTTCCGTACAAGAGGGAGCGACCATACCAACGTATAACCGGTCAAGTTGTTATTAAAAACCATCCAAACAGAATATCCCGGAATGAACGAGTTAAATGATCGCGCCCCATGTATGTTTTGTTGCATTCCTTGCATTCTCCTTTATCCTTTCCTGCTTACCATTAGTATCGCACATTTCCGGTGCGAATGGTATAACCGTGTGACGATTATCAAAGATTTTGTTGTGTTGTAGTAATATGTAGATTGTGGTTATTTTTGCTGTTTTACCAATATTAGTCAAATTATTTTGCACGAGATAATAGTGATGAGAGTTTTCATATACATTCTAAAGGGACGTACGTAAAAAAAACACCAGAGACGAACGTGTATTGTAGGCATAGCGAACAAAGACAAATCGTTTCGTTTCTGTTTATTGTTTTGTGTAAAACATCTGTATGTAATAAGGACGAGCGTGTGAAGGAAAAACATTACTTATGAGATTTTGCAAATGTGGTTTTCGGCAGTTACGCGAGTGGATAGTAGGATATTATGGTTTGAATCGGTGGCCCGATAAACCCCCGACCAGATTAAAGTATAGTTGTAGTCATCGAAAGCAAACAGCAAAACCTATTTAGAATGATTCACGATATATTTATTCTTCTACTATTAATATAGCCATCCATTGCAATAAACCACTACGATCGATTCATTCGATTTTTCGCATCTAAAGCGGTAGGTTAATAAAAGTTTACATCAGAAAAGACGGAGGATCTAACTACTTCGTGCTACAGTAGAGCAATGTGGAGACCAATTCGTCCAAGTTATTTATACCGGCTTTGCAAACCTATGCATATATTGTGACTGATATTACATGTCTTGACGAGTGTTTAAGGACGTTACATTGAAAATGCTAAAACCCGCAAACAAATCAGTTAAACCGGTTAAATTGACAAGATGAGGCACACTCATGCAATTGTAAAACTCGATACTTATTTCTTGATTGGTGGCTGTACGGTTTGCTTCGGTTAACACAGATGACGAACCAAATATATTATGAATGAATGCAAACGCTTCAACGAATATCATGCATGTGTACGACACGCGACTGTATTTATCCGAACTATTGATCGAGCTGTTTTACTACTTAATCTGGGGCAATTATTTACACTTCGTCGATCAGTTTAAACCGTTGATGTTGTGGTACGGGTACTACGTTGAAAAACTTTTTGTAAATCGTTTGTCCTTCCCGGCCAGCGTAACACCGCTGTATCCACGTGTGGTCCCAGTTTGGATCAATTTTTTCACAGGTAACATACACCTTGCCGTGCTCCATCGCAAACAACGTTCCATTTTTACCGAAACCGACCTAGAACCATAAGCGCAACTGTGTAAAATAGGAACATTTACTCGACCGTGTAGTGTTTTTACTCACATTTAGTCCGGGATGAAATCGAGTTGTGCGCTGTGTTGCTAAGATCGTTCCAGCCGATACGTGATGGCCATCCTGCACCTTCCAGCCACGGTGTTTTGGGCGCGGATGTTTGGGAGGATTCCTCGAACTACCGCCCGTTTTCTTTGATGCATTTCTGATGATTGCTGTAATAGTAAACACGATTAAATTTACTAACTCACCAGCTTTATACACTTCAATATCGTGTAATTACTTAAAAATGGAGCCAGTCCTTGATTTAGCCGAGACAACAGGTTAGAATTCATCTTTTATCCACACAATTTGCACGAGAAATCACACAATTTCCTACTGGCACCGGGTAGAATGGAACATTTACGTAAACATTGCCTGTACTGTCAAATCAAAGTCCCTTTGGGAACGACTTCGGAAAACCACTGCATCCCTTCGCCATGACAACTGGTGTTTATCGACCCATCGGGCAGAAAAGTCGATAAATTGGTATTCGAAACAAAATACGTTTTGTGTTGGGAAAATGTCTTACTTGTGTCTAGGGCCAATGAGTGCGGGAAAAACGCTGCTGCTCACCTGCTTGCAGAAGCCTGATTCCGTAAACTTCACGTCCCATTCCGTACCGAGCGTGGGAACCAACTTGTACACCATCAAGATACCACCGATCGTGATAGACGAAAAGGATGTTAATCAAAAGATTCCGCCACCGGGAAAACGTAAAGAGTTGGTGCAGGTGCGTGAGGTTGGTGGTTGTCTTGCACCGATTTGGCGGGACTATTTGGTCAATCATGTGGAAAAGCTAATCTACGTGGTGGATACCTCAAACCTGTGTCAAATTTCAGCCGCTGGTAAGAGCCCATTTGCGGTCAAGTTTTCCCATCTAATCGACGTTGGTGTTCGCTTGTTTTTCAGGTGTTCTTTTGTACTCGATGCTGGCCGAGCCAAGGTTGCAAAGGACGAAATTTTTGCTCGTTCTTTCCAAAATGGACCTTGCATACCGGCAGATGCGTAACGAGGCGCTGCTTATGCTGCAAATGGAAAAGTTTCAAAAACAAATTCCTCAGCATATCACGATCATACAGTTCAGTGCTATTACGAAAGAAGGAATCGACGAAGTATACGATTGGTTGGCAATGAATTAACAACCGTATATCTGACGACAAAAAAAAAAACACTTTAAATCCGATTAACTATTGAACAAAACTTTAAATTTTGGTAAATTTTTCATAAAATATATACAAAAGTTTGTATCGAGTCAAGCATGAACTCTGATAATTTTTCTACAGGAAGTATAAAGTTACGAGTTGTTTTCAAGCTTACTTAAATAGAAGAAAAATACAATTCTGTTATGATATTGAAATGAAAGGAAGAACAACTAATGAAAGGTAATCAATAGATAGTATCAGACGGTGAAAGAATATCTCCAGACTCAACGTTTGAATCAACCACGTGGAAGAAATGCGTAACAAAAACCGTTTGTTGAAACGAAGTATAAAAGAGTTCGTTCTTTAGGAAGGTAGGCTTCAGATCCCTACGGCTCTACGGGAGCTTTACGGTTTATAAAAAAGTAAACATTTTGATCGCAACTCAGTAGGGAAACTAATTTCTTTTCCTATAAACATTTGAGTTCGTTTTGGTGGCTGGATGAAACGCGCAAGCACATACCTCCGAATGTCGACGTTCCAACCAAGATATTGAGACGTACGATATGAATTTCGATGATGAATTTTTGAAATATACGTTGTTTTGCTTAATTGTCTAAATGGTCTACTTGCATAAATGATGATCTCAAAACACTCTAATACTACTAAATTGTTGTGCCTAAAACAATAACAAACGCTAGTAGCTCTCATTTTTTCAATACCATTTGCATCCATTTGTCATATCGTGGAAATGTCAAACGGCTGCAGATTGCCGCGACCTGTCAGCGCTGTATTTACCTTGCGACGTACGTCGACCTCAATGTCGGTGTACGGGTGCACATGTCAAAGCAGTGCTTTTCGGTAACCAAAAGCGCGTTCCGTGCGCTTCGCATAACAAACATCTTCAATTGTAATTAGTGCGAATTTTATGTAATTTTAACACATACCCGGTGTAGAGTAAGCAGCGAACGAACGTAATCCGAACATTATTGTTATAAATGGCTCACAATTATATTGTGACTGCCCAGAAACCAACGGCGGTTACTGCCTGCGTTACCGGTAGGTGTATGAGGAAGCGGGCACGCACAATGACTAGGAGGCAGGCACGCAGACAACGCAACCAAGAAAAAAATATTTGAAGCAAAAAACAGCTTATGCTGATTGCTTCATTGAAAAGAATAATAATCAGTTGCTCTGCTAAGCAAACAAATACGACTACCAGAAAAAGTATTTGCTTGCACAATGCACCATTGTTTATGAATACACCTTCTTAAGTTAAGGTTAGGTTTTTTTGGTTACATTATTATGATACTAACCCTCCGTGCGCATTCTAACTTTTCGCAACCATGCAGGAAACTTCACCTCACCGAACGATCTTAACCTGATTGTGGCGAAATGTTCCCGGTTAGAAATTTACCTTGTCACGCCGGAAGGGCTACGACCAATCAAAGAAATCGGCATCAATGGGAAGATAGCAGTAATGAAACTTTTCCGCCCGGCGGTAAGTGTGGCCGAACAAATTAAATCGATTTATTTTCATTGGATTTTTTTTTTCATTTAACCATTCATTCATTGTTTTGCAGGAAGAAACAAAAGATTTAATATTCATCCTTACCAGCCGGTATAATGCGATGATATTGCAATGTGCGGTACAGGGCGATGATATCGAAATAATAACGAAAGCGCACGGGAACGTGGCGGATCGGGTTGGCAAACCGGCGGAAACGGGCATTCTGGCGGTGATCGATCCGAAAGCGCGCGTAATCGGCATGCGGTTGTACGAAGGTTTGTTCAAGATCATTCCACTGGACAAGGATACGAACGAGCTGAAGGCGACCAGCTTGCGCATGGAAGAGATGCACGTGCAGGACGTGGAGTTTCTGTACGGTACAACGCACCCCACCCTGATCGTGATCCATCAGGACATTAACGGGCGTCACATAAAAACGCGTGAGATAAGCCTGAAGGATAAGGAATTTACCAAGATCGCGTGGAAGCAGGACAACGTTGAAACGGAGGCAACCATGCTGATTGCGGTGCCGATGCCGCTCGGTGGTGCCATCGTCATCGGGCAGGAATCGATCGTGTATCACGATGGTGATAGTTACGTCGCGGTTGCACCACCCATCATCAAGCAGAGCACGATTAATTGCTATGCACGGATCGACAGCAAAGGGTTGCGTTATTTGCTGGGCAATATGGCCGGCAATCTGTTCATGATGTTTCTCGAGACGGAAGAGAACGCGAAGGGCCAAACGACGGTGCGCGATATTAAGGTGGAACTGTTGGGCGAAATAACGATCCCGGAGTGTATCACGTATCTGGACAATGGTGTACTGTTTATCGGATCGCGGCACGGCGATTCGCAGCTGGTCAAGCTAAATACTACCGCGGGTGAGAACGGCGCGTACGTGATGCTGATGGAAACGTTCACCAATCTGGCACCGATCGTGGACATGTGTGTGGTGGATTTGGAGCGTCAGGGCCAGGGACAAATGATTACCTGTTCCGGGAGCTTCAAGGAAGGTTCGTTGCGTATCATACGCAACGGAATCGGCATTCAGGAGCACGCCTGTATCGATCTGCCCGGTATCAAGGGTATGTGGGCATTGCGCGTCGGCATCGACGATTCGCCGTACGACAATACGCTAATTCTGTCGTTCGTGGGCCACACCCGCGTGCTGATGCTGTCCGGCGATGAGGTGGAAGAAACGGAAATTGCCGGCATTGTTGGCGATCAGCAAACGTTCTACTGTGCGAACGTGTCCCACGGTCAGATCCTACAGGTGACACCGGTTTCCGCGCGGCTCATTTCGACCGACAACAAGGCGATGATTTGCGAATGGAAACCACCGGACAACAAGCGCATCGGTGTGGTGGGCGCCAATACGACACAGATTGTGTGCGCATCGGCCCAGGACGTGTACTACGTGGAGATCGAACATGGAAACCTAGTGTACAAGGGACAAACGACGCTTAATTATGAGGTCGCTTGTTTGGATGTGTCACCGCTGGACGAGAACGCAACTCGGTCGGAGTTTATAGCCGTTGGGCTGTGGACGGACATTTCGGCCTGTGTACTCAAAGTGCCGACCCTGGAGCTGCTGCACGAGGAAAAGCTTGGCGGCGAAATAATTCCCCGCTCGATCCTGATGGCCGCGTTCGAGGGTATTAACTATCTGCTTTGTGCGCTCGGCGACGGTTCCATGTACTATTTCGTGCTGAACAAGAACACCGGCTGCCTGACGGAGCAGAAGAAGGTTACGCTCGGTACACAACCCACGATCCTGAAAACGTTCCGGTCGCTATCGACAACGAACGTGTTTGCCTGCTCGGACCGACCGACCGTCATCTACAGCTCCAACCACAAGCTGGTGTTTTCGAACGTTAACCTGAAGGAGGTGAACCATATGTGTTCGCTGAATGCGGAAGCATACCAGGATTCGTTGGCACTCGCTACCAGAAACTCCGTCATCTTTGGTACGATCGATGAAATTCAGAAGCTACACATACGAACGGTCCCGTTGGGAGAATCGCCGAGACGCATCGCTTATCAGGAAGCATCGCAAACGTTCGGCGTTATAACGTTCCGCATGGATGTGCAAGATTCGAGTGGGCTAACGCCGGCGCGGCAGAGTGCATCGACACAAACGAACAACACGACGCAATCGAGCGGGATGGGATTGTTGAAGCCCGGTGCCAGCAACACCGAGTTTGGCCAGGAGGTGGAAGTACACAATTTGCTCATCATCGATCAGAACACGTTCGAGGTGCTGCATGCGCATCAGTTCATGCAGAGCGAGTACGCACTGTCGCTAATGTCGGCCAAGCTAGGCAACGATCCGAACACGTACTTCGTGGTCGGCACGGGTCTGGTCAATCCGGAGGAACCGGAACCGAAGATCGGACGCATCATCATCTACCGGTACGCGGACAACGAGCTTAAGCTGATCAGCGACAAGGAAGTGAAGGGCGCCTGCTATTCACTGGTGGAGTTTAACGGACGTGTGCTGGCCTGCATCAACTCCACCGTGCGGCTGTACGAGTGGACAGACGATAAGGATCTACGGTTAGAGTGCAGTCATTTCAACAACATTCTCGCTCTGTACTGCAAAACGAAAGGTAGGTTTGGAAGAATGCGCTTTATCGTAAGCGGTTGGTCAGGGGCGGTCGGTGGTGTATTGGTAGCGGCGCCGGTCAAAATCCCAATCGGATCAATCCTCCGTAGCAAAGACTGGCTATCCGGCTACGTGGTAAACTTAGGTCTAGTAAGCCAGAAATGGCAGGCATGGCCTAGTAGAAGGTCGTTACGCTAAGAAGAGAGAAAGAGCTTCATTGTTTACAGCTTTACTATCACGTGGTGCTTACTTTTCATTCCGTAGGGGATTTCATACTGGTCGGTGATTTGATGCGCTCCATAACGCTGCTGCAGTACAAGCAGATGGAGGGCAGCTTTGAGGAAATAGCACGCGATTATCAACCGAACTGGATGACGGCCGTCGAGATACTAGACGACGATGCTTTCCTCGGTGCGGACAACAGCCACAATCTGTTCGTTTGCCTGAAGGATAGTGCGGCCACAACGGACGAGGAGCGCCAGCAAATGCCCGAGGTGGCCCAATTCCATTTGGGCGATCTGGTGAACGTGTTCCGTCACGGTTCGCTCGTAATGCAAAACATTAGTGAACGCACCACACCAACGAACGGGTGCGTCCTGTTCGGCACGGTCAGCGGAGCGATCGGGCTCGTCACACAAATCAATAGCGATTTCTACGAGTTCTTACGCAAGCTGCAGGACAACCTGACGAACACGATCAAATCGGTGGGCAAGATCGATCATTCGTACTGGCGCAGTTTTCACACGGAAACGAAGATGGAACGGTGTGAAGGTTTCATCGATGGAGATCTGGTCGAAAGCTTCCTCGATTTAAGCCGCGAAAAGATGAAGGAAGCCTCGTCTATGCTCGACATCGAGGGCGATGGGGCGAAGCGACAGGCCACGGTAGACGACATCATTAAAATCGTAGAAGATCTTACCAGAATACATTAGGCTGGAGGGTTTTTTTTATGTTTGTTTAGGGAGGAGAAGGGACATACAATTTTCGCTAACCTACATGTGAAGATCATCATTACTACTCTTTCTTAATGTTTAGCCGTGGTCGCATCGGTGTGCTTAGGGCCTAGACGTTTATTACATCATTACACGAATGATAAAAATGAGAATTAATTAAACCCGAAAGTGTAATGTTATGTGTCCTCATTATGTTGCCCTTTTGTAGTCGCATCGAACGCATCCGGAGATCCGTAGGGGGACAGTTTGTGTGAGTGACTGTGCATTTGAAATAAACCATATACAGCAGAATCGATGCTTTATTCACTTAAAACCATGGAATGCCAACAAACGTAACAACGAGAAACTCAAAACAGATGCTCTCTGTCGACCGTATACAGTACGGAAGTGTCTTGCTTTTGGAGAGCTCGCAGGGAGGGAAAGATAATACTAAAAGAAAACTGCTATTGGGGAGGAAAATATGCAAACATGGGATCCTGTGGCCTCGACAACTTAGCCGCGATTAGCAATCATATCATCCGGATTGAACATACCCTACGAGAAAACGTAAGGAACAACATTAGATCAACCCAAAAAAAAAAGGAGCGACTTATTAACTTACCTTAGCACGACGCAAAATCGAATCCTTGCTCGCATCGTACGGATGATCTTTGGAAGGAATCTCCAGTACTGCTGGTGTGGGGGCAGTGTGCGAATCGATCACGTGACGAATCAACTCGGCGTAGTTCTGGTTGATCAGAATGATATCAATATCGTCACGCTTGATGAAACGCTTGAAGCAATCTTCGATTTCACTAACTGCCGTATCTGATGGGTGGATAGAGAACCATAACTTGGATTTGTTACACTTTCCTTAACAATCCGATTGTGGTGTGAGGCTTCCTGTGTGAACGGACTTACTTTTGTCAACAACCATAAAGTTTGGATGGCGATTCTTGTTGATCTCACCAACTCCACCGAGCAAAAACCCAACACAGGTGTCCTAAAAGAAGAATTAAACGATTAGACGAATTTGTATAACGTTTGTAACCTGCTACCGAAACATTCTCTAGCATTTGAGGCAATCCTGGGTATCCACCTTGAACAAAAACAATCACATCTTTTCCGGCACTACCTAACAATCCTATTTGTTCGCTTGCTTACCTCATCCCCAATGACGGAGATCAGTTTTCCTTTCATTGCCGATAAAAGAGCCATTTCGAACAGGTGAACTTCGTAGGTAAAATGGATTAAATATTGGTACAAGACGGAATCGTCGTTTCGAGCTGGGGAAGAAAATATCACCTGACTGAATACGTCCCGTGGTGTAACTTTACGCAGGCTGGATCAACAAGCTACCTGTGTTGCAAGAAACGTCAGTTTTCTCATTTAGAACAAGGTTTATACATTAATAAAAGGTTTACTCAAATTTCAGATGTTATCGAACATTTGTGAACTGCAAGGATAGTAAGGACGTTTACATAATATATGACTGGTTCCATTTGGATAATATAATGTTTAAATTAGCAATACGTTTGTTTTACATAGGGCAAAGCAATTACGATGCCAACCAGCCCTGCAATTTGACGTCCCATTTTGACAACCAAACCCCGAAAGAGCACAAACAAAAGTCCGCGCGTTCGTAAACACTTCCTTGTTTTGCGGGCAGTACGCCGGCAAGTTGAGGAAAATAAGATAAGTTCCTGATTCCCCATTTCATGTGTTGCTATAACAGTGGCTCCAAGTCATGACTTCCATCATCAAGATGCACGCCATATCTGGGGCGATGGATGAATCGCCACCGTGCTACATCCTGCAGGTGGACGATGTGCGAATCTTGCTCGATTGCGGATGGGACGAAAAGTTTGATCAGGGCTTTATTAAGGAAATTAAAAAGTAAGTTGTGTCGATTGGTTGGACATCAGAACCGTGGCGATGATGCAGTGTGCGTTTTTTGTATTCACAACAATTTCCAGATATGTACACACGATCGATGCAGTGTTGCTGTCCTATCCGGATGGTAGTCATCTCGGGGCACTACCGTATCTGGTCGGAAAGCTTGGCCTGAATTGCCCGATTTATGCAACGATTCCGGTATACAAGATGGGACAAATGTTCATGTACGACATGTTTATGTCCCACTATAATATGCACGATTTCGACCTGTTCTCGTTGGATGATGTGGACGCAGCATTCGATAAAATTGTACAGCTGAAGTACAACCAGAGTGTAGCGATGAAGGGCAAGGGATACGGCATTACCATCACCCCCTTGCCGGCTGGGCATCTGATAGGTGGCACAATTTGGAAGATTGTGAAGGTCGGCGAGGAGGACATAGTGTATGCAACAGATTTTAATCATAAAAAGGAACGTCATCTCAATGGATGCGAGCTGGAGAAGCTTCAACGACCTTCGCTTCTCATTACGGACGCGTATAATGCTCGGTACCAGCAAGCAAGGAGGCGTGCACGAGATGAGAAGTTTATGACGAACATTCTGCAAACGCTCCGGAACAATGGTAACGTTCTTGTTACGGTTGATACGGCTGGACGGGTGCTGGAGCTGGCCCACATGCTTGACCAGCTGTGGAAGAACAAGGAATCAGGCCTGATGGCTTACTCGCTAGCGCTGTTGAACAACGTAAGCTACAACGTGGTAGAATTCGCCAAAAGTCAAATCGAATGGATGAGCGACAAGCTGATGAAAAGTTTCGAAGGAGCACGTAACAATCCGTTCACCTTCAAACACCTGCGGCTGTGTCACACGATGGCCGATCTGGCGAAGGTACCCAGTCCTAAAGTGGTGTTGGCCAGTTCGTCCGATATGGAGAGTGGTTTTTCGCGAGAACTCTTCATACAGTGGGCACCGAATGCGAGTAACAGCATCATCATTACCAGCCGTTCGTCTCCGGGTACGTTGGCTCGCGATCTTATCGACAATGGAGGCAATGGGCGCAAGATCGAGATGGACATACGACGACGGGTAGAGCTGGAAGGCGCCGAGCTCGAGGAATACATGCGAACGGAGGGCGAAAAGCTGAGCCGATCGATCAAAAAGCGCGATCTGGACGAAAGCAGTTCCGATTCGGACGATGAGCTGGAGATGAACATCATTACCGGGAAGCACGATATCGTCGTGCGTCCGGAAGGTCGTTCGCATACGGGCTTTTTTAAATCGAGCAAAAAAAGTTACGCCATGTTTCCGTTCCACGAGGAGAAAATCAAGTTTGATGAGTATGGAGAAATTATACAACCGGATGACTACCGTATGGTGGACCTTGGTCCGGAAACAAACGGCAACGATGATAATAAGGAGAATGCTGGAATCAAGACGGAGGACATTAAGAAGGAAAAGGACGAAGAAGTGACGGTGCTGGACAAACCGACCAAGTGCGTTCAAGCGCGCAAACCAATTGAGGTGAATGCTCAGGTGCAGTTTATCGATTTCGAAGGACGCTCCGATGGTGAATCGTTGTTGAAAATTCTTTCCCAGCTACGACCTCGGCGGGTTGTGGTGGTGCGTGGATCGTCAACCAACACGACGCACATTGCAGAGCATTGCCAGCAAAATATAGGCGCCCGCGTATTCACCCCGAACCGTGGTGAGATCATCGATGCAACCACAGAAACTCACATCTATCAGGTGCGCTTGACGGAAGCGCTCGTATCACAGCTAGAGTTCCAGAAGGGCAAAGATGCCGAGGTGGCCTGGGTAGATGCGCAAATAGTAATTCGTAATAAACGGATCGATACGGTCGCGGAGAAAGATGCTACCGCCGGGGTGCCGGTTAACAACGGCGGGACACTCTCGGCTAATCCGGCCAGTTCGGGAGCGGGCTCGAACGTAGGTGGTGGGGCAGTCGGCGAAACCCAGATGGATGTGGATGATGTCGACACGATAGACGATAAGATCGATAAGCAGATACTAACGCTAGAGCCACTGTCGCAAGACGATCTACCGCCACACAATCCGGTGTTTATCAACGAACTGAAGCTGATCGATTTCAAGCAGATCCTAATGAAAAGTAACATTGCGTCCGAATTTTCTGGCGGTGTGCTTTGGTGTAGCAATGGTACGATCGCGCTCCGTCGAGTCGACACCGGTCGAGTTACGATCGAGGGCTGCATTTCGGAGGACTATTACAAGATCAGGGAACTATTGTACGAACAGTACGCTATTATTTAAGGTGAAGCTCTTCACGCTCGCTTTTGCTTATATATCACTGTATATTTGAGTTAGGAAACAAAAATAACGAAATACACGAATTCGAATTCAAGGTTAAAAAATAAAGGCCAGAAACAATGGAAAATAAGTTCTTGTTCACAATGCTACGCAATCATTCATTACTTAACCGGGGATGTAAGAGTTTTCGTCAAATCTGCATGGTTTCCTCGGAAGCGCTAAATTGGCTTTTATCAGTTGTTCGCCGATGTCAAAATTATCTTTATCATATAGTATAACTTCCCATGGATGCTTATTGTCACTGTAAAGAGAGCAGGAGAAGGATTAGAGTAAAAAGGGCTTCTGTTGCAACTGCCCACTTACATTATCATGGCCCTTAGCTGTTTGTCCAGAATGGAACTATACAGCTGCTGAATAGCTTCCAAATGACACGGTTTGATGCGCTGTATATTGGAGATACGACAACAAACGGCCTGGAATGGGATATATTTAAAGCGATCCTCCCAGCGGCGCACCTCGTTTGATCCAACCATCGCCGTATTGCCGTAGTCGACATAAAACACACTGACCGCGCGATCGAAAGCGTCACAAACTGTCGCCCGGTACCAAAGATCTTCATACTTGGCAATTACTAATTCACCAAGCGCTGTACAAATTCAAAACGGACAATGAAATCGTTAGATGTTATCGGTTAAACTGTGGACCAGAACACTCCACACTTACCGGGCATTAGTTTAAGTGGTTTATAATTGGCCACCACCTCTGGATCGTTCATTTCCGACATTAGTTGTTCATACTTGGAGTAGTCTGAACTGTCTCGGATGACGTGCGCATAGAACGTGTCCACATCGATAATACATGTCGTGTGCAGTGTAACGTAGGTGTTTGGCAGTGGCATTTCCATCTGCGCTGGAACGGAGACGGACACCGTGTCTTTGTCAAGCGTCCAACCGTTCGGATCTTTCGGTTCATGTCGTAACCGACAGTTGCTTCCTTTGAAACAGCCATTCGTCTTCGGGTTGTAATGCTTGCAGAGCCTGTCGTCATCCGTTGGCACGTACCCGAGCACAGCTTTCATGGCGTTTGTTGTACTTTGAGATATATCGTCAAGCTGTTCCAATTCTTCCTCTGTAAACGTTTCTCTGGTGATGGCATATTCTTGTCGTTCTTCGCTAGGTGCCAATTTCTTTGCTTGCGTTGAACTTGCATCACCTTGCCGTTCTGATTCTGCCTCTGTGGACATCTCCTTGGAAATCAAGCATTCCTTTTTTTCTTCATTATTAGTTATTTCCGTTGCGTTTGTTGTACTTTGGCCCTCTTGTTGTTTCGAATCTGCTTCTTTTGAAGTTTCCCGGGTAATTGAGTATTCTTGCTTTTCTTCATTATTAGTTATTTCCGTTGCGTTTGTTGTACGTTTGCCTTCTTGTTTCAAATCTTCTTCTTTTGAAGTTTCCCGGGTAATTGAGTATTCTTGCTTTTCTTCATTATGTTCTACTACTAGCATATCATTTTCCACCCCCATCACGGTACAGTTTACGGTTTCATATAGTTTCAATGAAAACGAAGCAGTGTTTGGAACAATGGAACATTTCATCGCGTACGCAGGTACGCTGCTCAACACGGCAGGAAGCACAGCTTTTGGAACATGCTCGTCATAGCACAATATTTCACCCAAATCCAGCAGATAGATTGCTTGGGGCGTTTTGCCATTCGTGAATACGCTGCAAACCGCACGCGTCCACATATTGTCCAGCAAAATCATAAACACCGTCCCGGGCGGTGGTGATTTATCCAGCAGAGTTTTGCGCGTTGTTTGGATTGGCATTAAATTGGCGCTGAAGTCGTTTTTCCGCGATTCGTCCATTGCATAAAAAATACCATCCGACGGTACTGGTATGTAAGTGACAATGAGTTGTACTTTCTCATTCGCCTTATCTAGAGGAAGAAAAACACATTTATACACAACACTGCATTTGACACTTTGTTCTAGCGATACTCACAGTCGAGCGTTGGTCTGATGTAATCAAAGGTGAGCTCAGCGTTGGACGCAATCGATTGCGGGCCTGTTTGTATGGTCCATCTTGAAGATACTTCCGCGAACAAGCTTTTCCAGTCGTTCACTACCAATTGCAGTGTTTTGTTCATGTTTTGCAGCTCATCGTGCGCTAGTTTAAATTCCTCTAAGAATGTAGGGCTCTTTACCAATTCGTTGCTAAATAGCTGAGAGCGAAGATTCTTTGCCTGTTTGAAAGAATAAGCACATTCGGGGGTGACATGTGGTTCCGGCGCGTATTATGCATTGTACATACTCTTGCTAGCATTAAATTAGTGAGCGTATTTACGAAGGCAGCGTGTTTTTCTAGATATTCATAAGAAGCATCCCAGAGCAGTTCGTACGCCATTTTTGCCGCACACTACTTATTCCTCACTGCTAAACTGCTAAACGACCGGTCTACATTAACTAATTAAACGGCTAAACAGACAAATGCGAATGGGGCCGTGGCATGCGGTGCTACCTACAAAAAAAAACCGCATTTAAGATTTCTGGAAAACCTTTTGTTTACTGTCACTGACGTTTGTTGTGTACAGACCCAAGCAGGCAAAGTGTCTTGAATGACGCTTGGGAATGTTGTTTGACTAGCCTTCCAAGTGGTTTGTCGGATTTGATAGTAGATCGTTTTTGATCGAGCAAAGATTCAAATATTGCCGCAAAAATATTGCGGAAAGGCAGTGGGCTTTTTCGCTCTGAAATTATGTGCTTAACTATGAATGCAAGCGTTTTCCTTCGGACAAGCAATGTTTGTTTTGGTCGACCTTAAAATATCCCTTCGTTTTCCGACACAAGTGCTGAAATAGAAAAAGCAAAACGTGCTGCTTGGTTGACTGGGAATGGAAAATAAAATGTATTGAAAAAGCCCGCACGACTTGAGTTGACAGTTCTGTACGGGATGACATTTCCGCCTGCGAAGGCGGGAAAACAGATTTTTGTAAACAATAGAACTGTGCTGTGCGATTTCTCATAGTTGCCGTTTGTTTAGGAAATATCATTGTATAAGCAGGGAAAAGTTTATAGTTCGCAGAGTATTTTTGCACAAAATGGATTCCGATTCAGAACTGCATGCAACAGATACTCTCCGTTGCGATTCCGATTCGGAAGAAGATAATCAACTGAACGAGAGTGCATCACTTTCCGAACACATACACGGTGAAGAATCCGTAAACCATGACACCGAAGTTGTTCAACATCTTAGGGAAGATACAGTTGTAACAGAAGCACGTGAAGATCCATCAGAAGAGCAGGATTTGCAAAGCAGTTGCTTAAATATTCGAAAATCAAAATATACAAACATTATTGACAGTGAATCGGAGGGAGATGAAATTGCAACAGAAGTAAAAAGCAAGGAAGTTACAACGAATGTAAATGAGGCTCATCTGAATCGTTTGAAATCTTTGCTCGATTCTGATTCAGATGAGCAAAAGGAAAGTGAAACGAAAAAGAAAGCTAAAAAACAGATCAAACGAAAGCCCAAAGCGTCATCCAATGAAACGGAAACACTTTCGGAGTCAGATAATGAGGGCTCTGGTGATGCTAAGTCACCTTTAAAAGATAAATTCAAACGAAAGCACAAAAAAGGCACAAAAGCTGTAGAATCGTCCAATGAAGTTCGATCTGCTCGGGATATACTTGCCAGCGTATGTTACGTGCCGTTATCGAACCGTGCGAAAAAGCCATTTCAAAGCCCCTCTTAACTATATTTCCCTTTGTAGCTTAATTTGTTTTTCGATGATGACGAAGACGAAGTACCTGTTGAGACAAATTCTGGACTAATTGAAGCTGGATCAGCATCTTCCGAGGATGACACGAACGAAGGCTTCGAACGAACGAGAACTCCAGTTCGAAAGGTAAGATAGAAACGTTTGTGTTTTTAGCATGTTAAGTACAGCATTTCAATACATTATTCAATTGCAGATGACAAATAAACAAGCGATGGAAGATAGGCAAATTATTCAAAGTGAATCACAGCGGATGGCACGAGAAAAGTATATCGATGTGCCGTACCATCGTACAAAAGTGTTTTCATTTGAAGAATTCCGTGCTAGGAAAACAATTTGTAAGCCTGACCCATTGCGCGATTGCACTGGGAGTTCTGTGTCATCTAACACGTCGATAAGAATGACCACGGAACAGTTGGAAGCATTTGCTAGGAAACTTCAGGAGCGGGAGCTAGAATCGCAAAATTTTTTCAAATCTGAAAGCGAATCATCAGGAACCGATCCTGAAATCGATGATGCAACTGAAAAGAAACCCGAAAGTCAGCAGGATAATGTCACGGCGGAATTACATGCTGCGAATGCTCCGAAGGGCGTAGAACATTCTCATGGGGATGCTTGTACCGTTGAGTCGGTGGACGATCAAAGCTCGTCTGGCAATATTCCTCCCGGAACTGATACTGTCAATACACCGAGCGAAAAACAGACAGATCATAACGAAGAAACATCGACGGCAATAAGCGAAGAACAAATGGATGCTATGGATGATATCGTAAATCGAACGTCTGATAATATGGAGCAAATGTTAGCGTCTTTTGCAACAGATGAAACAGTAAAGCAACTATCAGCGTCGGAAAACGGTCATGTTGAAGTTGATTACGATGCGTTTTTGCCAAATGCGCCAAATACGGCGATATCAGCTAAAAAGGCGGCCCTATTGGCTAACATGAAGCTCTCACCATGTCCGAAACTTAGTGGCAGTACGGACATGTTGATTGATCTCGACAGCGGTACGATACAGCCTAAAGAACCGTCCGGGGTTGATATTCTTTTCCAGCGATTAGCAAAGTGTAGCGCAAACGTACGAAATCCTTCGCCATCGGCAACTAAAACCATCAGCATCTTGAGTACTGAAAATGGTTGCGTAATGTTGGACACTGTGCCACTGTTCGCTAAGGAGGAGCGGACGCTGGTACATAAGGAACCCGTACCTGGGGCGGCATTTTTGAAACTGAAACAAGTATTAAAAGAAAAAATAGACAATAATCGTAGAGATATGATTCGGAAGCGGGAGGCTGAGTTTGCCAAGAAAATGGAACTCGACAAGGCTGAGCGCGGTGACGGTACGGATGAAGAAGATGAGGAATTGTTGGAAGACGAACAAGAGGATTTGGCGGATTCAGATGCAGAAACAATGTCTAATGCTGCTAAACAGCAAAATCAATTATTGGATGATCAGGCGTTAGATGAAGAAATGTCTGATGCAGAAGGATCGGGTTCGGATAATTCAGAGGACGAGGAAGAGGAAGACGAAGATGACGAGGAAGAGCAGGGAATCGGCGAGACTGGTAAAAAAACAGGAAGAATTATCAAGGCATTTGAAGATTCAGACGATGATATTCAGCCCACGAATGATGAAGATCAGTACATCGACATAGAAAAACAGACGCAGCCACCATCTTCCGATGGTATGTTCATTTCAACAAATGAAGTTAGATTGATTAGATGTATGGGTTTTAAAAAAATTTTTGATTCCGTTTTCTTTTCTGCATAGATCATAATGTTATCACCGGAATGAGCAATAACAGCGAGCAAAACGAAGAGAACCTTTCAAAGCTTTGGAAAGATGATGTTGATCGATCAAATCAACGCGAAGATGATGAAGAGGACGATTTGCTGGCACTCTGTTCGGGACAATTTGCTTCACAACTGTCCACACAAAATCATCCTCCGATATTACATGATGCTTGTCCCACTGGCGTTGATTTAAGTCAAGCAAATGTCGAACCGCTTTACACACAGAATCAGGAGCCGTTTAGGGAATCACAACTAATGGACCTCTGCTCTGGACGGTTTGAAACACAAGCGGAACAAGAAGTAATTCAACCGATAAAAGATACTGAGAATCTTCCGACGAATCGTTACGAACAGCAAGATTCTGTACTAGATGCTAGTGATGTTTGTGTTGGGGGTCGCCTGCGGCTTGATTCATCCGATGATGAATCGGAACATCCGAAAACTGGGCCCACGGCCAAAGGCAACCACAAACGCACCACCAAACACAAAAGAAAACATTTAAACATATCCGACGATGAAGATGAGAGGGCTGATGAACAAACGAAACCAGCTGACGACGACCGTGTTGAAGCTGACGAGCAACAGTCCGATGAAGATGATGACTTAGAGGAGGAAGGTGAGCGTTACGTCGATTATGATTCGGAAGAGAACGAAGTAGAAGTTAGGCTGACCAAGAAGGAAAAGGAACTGATAACTGCTAGATTTGTCGAGAACGAAGCGGAGCTATCCGAATCGGAATGGGGCAGCGCAGATGAGGACGAAAAGGGTCTAGATCGGTACGATGTGGAAATGGGCGATGAGGAGCAGTATGATCAGCAGCAGTTACAGGAAGAGCTGGAAAAAATACACAATCGTCGAATGCTGGATCAGGACGATCGTGAGTTGGAACATTTGAAGGAGATTTTCCTCGAGGACGAAGAAAACGCTGGCGTCGGACGGGTGAGACAATTCCGATGGAAAAATGTGGAGAAAACTTTTAGCCTGGATTACGATAAAACTGCTGCACAAGATGAAGACCCCGAGGCCAACGGCAGTGATGAGGACACGGAATTGAACTGGCGAAAGATGCGGCACGAGAGAAATTTGTTGCTGAAGGATAAAAACATCGACATCAATTCGGTTGATTTGACAGCAACCACGCTATTGAATCCTGCGGATGCAACAGGTATCACCGATGAGCAGGAAAACCTTCAGGCGGGTAGTACACCCTGTGGAAAGAAGAAAATCACAATCGTTCGGAAAAGCAACAATCCATCAACCATGGCGGTAAAAGAGGATAATCCTTTCTTAATCTCCAATTCCACCATCCTGCAGGTACTGGTGCAATCGATACGCGATCGTTTAATCATAGGTGGTTTGTCATACAACTTTATTCAAATTCCTTCAACAGGGCCATAAGGCATCGTTTCTCTCCCGCGATGAAGAAACGCTTAAAAAATTGGCCAGGCTTATTCCGGAAACCGAAGGCAGCACTAGTACCATGTTAACTGCGAAGGCACGGAATTTTGTGTTTGCTACGCTGAGTCCAGCTGTTGAGAAGGTATATAGTATTAGTTGTTGTCATCCAGCTTATTAATTTGTTTATCTCGCTTTATTTCAGTCCTCCAAACGGTCGCTAGATTCAGAAGATGTGGAAGTGAATGCAAACACGAAGAAAAAGAAAACTTCGGGTACTGAGATTGGCTCGAAGAAAAAGTTGCTAAATTCTTTGCTTTAGTAAGAAATAACATCAAACTCGAAGAGATGGTGTATAGCAAAATAAGAAGTTTAGGGGTAAATAATAAATGCTTACGTACACGAGTGGCTAAACTCGCTAATGGTTGAGCTTGTCTATGGCATATAATCATTCCAGTCCTTTTGGTAGCAGCTTTCACATCATATCCATGCTATCGCCTACAATTTCCTGGAGCTTGTTATGTAGCTTCTTCCGGTTACCCTGCGTTCGTTCTTCTCGAACACCATTTAAATGCATTCTTTATTCGTGGACAAGATTCAAGCCTACGAAATGGAAATCAGCACTAGGTAAAATAAATATGGTTTAAAAAAAATCCGTTAGAAAGACTTATAAATTGTTAACTGCATTTGGTCGTTATATACCCGGTTTGAACGTCCGCATATCAAGGGTTAGTTTCGATCGCGTCGCAATGCCGGCATTTTTGACAGCTGCTTTGTTTACAGTTGTTACCGCAACACAAACGAGCCAGCTACCAAGATGATCTCCTCCAACGTAAGTAATGCGGACGCTATTCGTATTAAATTACTTATTTATGTTCTATTTTGTTTAACTAATTCCACAGGTGTTACAGATTAGCAAGTTGATCGTACGATGTGGAATGCATCGCGCCTACTGCACAGATCCCACCCGTATAGAGAAAAGTAAGTAAAGCGTTGCCCATTTGGCGCGTCTGCCTTGAATGCGCTAAATCTTAGGATAAAAATGAGCAAAGCGTGTAAAATTTTTCATCCTTTTTGCAATACCTGTAGCTGTAAACACTGTCACACTGCTAGGTCGCGTTGGTGCGGAACCACAACGTCGCGGAAATGATGCACATCCGGTGGTTATGTTTTCCGTGGCGACACACTCCAACTATAAGTAATAATTGATAAAAGACTGTAGACGTTCTATCACCGATAGAACCATCGGATGTACATAATGCGCACTGTACTAACATATTACACCTTGGCAGATACGATTCGGGTGATTGGATGCAGAAAACCGATTGGCATCGGGTTGTAGTGTTCAAGCCGGCTCTACGGGATGCGGTGATGTCGTACTTGAAGAAAGGACAGCGCACGATGGTTACCGGGAAGATCACTTATGGTGAAATTACCGATCAAGAAGGAAAGCAACGGGGCACCACCAGCATAATTGCGGACGATGTTATCTTTCTCCAGAATTAAGGGAACCAAATGAAGCACGTTTTTGCATTTGTTTTGTATAGTTCACTAGCACACTGGCATAAGAGGAAAAATAAAGTTTCAGGAAAGTGCATACGTTTTTGTTACGCGTTTTGCAGCGATAAATGATCTGGGTAGAGGATGGAATCAGTAAGGTACGGTTCATGACATGACGTTGCCTTAGTAGGGTCGTTAAAATGCGTGGACAAAGCGTAAAGCACCAGAGCTCTCTACTCTAGGCAGATGTGGTACAAGGAGAGCATGCTCTTTGTGACTCAGAAATGGATACCTGTAAATGCCCTGCTAATCGTCCAGCAATACAGGAATCCTACATAATAACGCAAGGTTTCTGGTCTTTCCACGGAACAGAACCTTACCAAGTCCGCAGAGTTCTTATTTATTAACCTAATGACTGAACACCGGAGAACAACCGTATGATATATCTATTGATCATAAAGAGAATGACAATCCACCGACTTCGAAGGTGAAGAAGGCTGAAATATAACAACAGACAACTCTTCACTTTTTTCGCATCACAAGTGATTCAACACCATCTCCTTCCATTAAGGCGAAATTTAATATTTAAAACGCATTTATTCAATAATACATTCAGCGCATAGTTGCACATCATGAATTGTAAAACCGCTTCCACTTTCGAGGTATGACGAGAGAGCAATTGTCAGTGTAAGTGGTTTTTGCTCAACTATCAGTCTCATTTGCAATCTTGTCGTAGCAGCACTCAAGTAGAGTCTTAACCATTAGTTACAAGAAATCAATACAAGCAATAAACAACAGAAAAAATGAACGTGATGAGCAACTAACGATAAAAAAATGTTTGTAATAAATGAAGGTGGAAAAGAACTTAATGCTCTAAACGCTACCATATATTGGCACACGATGAAACAGCGAAACGGTTATTTGCAATAGCTATTCGTTACAATTCGAATTTCTCCACCCATCCAACTGTTGCCAGGACGCTAACAAGCTAGCCTGTTCTTTCTAAGCCAGTCGCATGAAATTGCTTCCATTGAACGTAGTGCAGGAACCAACGTTACCTTCATGTGCTTTTCAGGATCAGACACGCACCACGCAGGCCGTATTATAATGGGTCTGAATGTAAATGTCTGTTCGGTGTGGAAATTCCTCATTTGTTAAGGGTGCATGTAGCGTTGTTGATGGTTCCGGTGGTAAAAATCGGTACATTTTCTTTGGCTGCAGAGATCGGAATGGTTGCTGGCATGTCGGTAGAAGCAATCATCGGTGCGGTAGGTACTTTAAACAATACGTTAGAGTTGGCAAACAATTTCTCCACGCTAGTGATGACGGGACGCTTGGCAACTTCGAAGAAGAGCTCGTGCGAATATTTATTGCGCACAGTGTCGAAGGGATATTGCCTCGAGCTCATGCCATTGTTCAACAGCACTATGGCATCTTTAAACTGTTCCACCTTGTAGCCTGCAAATTAAATATGCTCATATAATTTAACTGATTTAACTCATCAAACAAAGAGACATCAAAGTCCCATGATGTACGTACATGAGTAGTATTCGAGAGTTTCGTTCCATCCCGACTGGTCCAACATACGGCGGGCAATGAAGAGTGCGGCGCAAGCGAGCTTGGAATCGCGCACCAATACCGTGTTGTAGTCCATCAGGCCCGTCTCAAGGATGTAGCGGGCCAAAGTAAGTGTCATCATTGGGATACGATTGACGCGGGCGTATCTGCGCAGGAAACGGTATGACAGCGGATAGCCGAGATCATACTCGATGGTACGGAACACGGTACGTTCCATCCTTAGTAGATCTGCACGGTCGTAAGCACCGTCGCAAAAGTACACAAAATCATCGACCGTCGGAGGCAAACGTTCGTCGTACTTGGACGCTATGAGCATACTCGCAATCCCGACGAGCTGCAACACTTCGTGGCTGATCGTCACACGCGAGAGATAGGTGTCCAATATTTTAACGGCCAGATACAGCGTTTCGTGATTTAGCTCGAATGTTTCCTGTATCTCAATCATCCAATCGACCAGCAGGGCTCGCATGCGCTTCGTCAAGTGTTTCTGCCTTCCCATGTAGTCCGGAATGTCGTAGGCTGGCTCTCGTTCTTGCAGGTAATCAAAGATGTCCTGTGCGTACTCCGACACTTGATAGATATCGTTCCAGTAGCATAAATCATAGTCCTCAATGCCAACCGGTGGTTGTTTGCGCGGTACACCGATTTCGGTCGTTGCGGCACGGGTAAGAGCCACGTTTTCTGTGATCGACATTTTCCAAGGTCCATTTTCTTCTTCTACGCGTGCTTTCGTTTTCTTATCGTGGACTGCCAGGGAAGCGGCTGTTGCTGCAATAGTCGATGCAACGAGACCGGCAGTGGCAGCTTCGGAGCGTTCCGCTTTGCCTTTGGCCGTGGTCGATGTACCAGCCGCATCCAGATGCTCTACTGCCGTCACATACAACGAATTGTCTTCGAATTCATTCGAACCATGACCGCGCTTCAGCTTCAAGTCGGGCCGGACAGGTGGACCGTTGTTAGTTGCCTGTGGTTTCTTGGTTTGTGCAACCTGGCCACGCAGTTCTATGCAATCCGTTTCCATACCAGCCAGATCTAATTGGCCGGAGGCTTCTTCCAAATTTTCAACTGCCGTCACGTACAGTGAGTTGTCACTCGCTTCGAACTCACTCGAAGGCCGACCCCTTTTTGGCTTCAGTTCGTAGCGTTTGGGTAAAGCAGTGTTCACTGTTTGGGACTTTTTCTGCTCACCATTCACGGGCTCTTGTGTGGTGCTTTCTGCTTCAGCCACAATTGCTGTCGAACGCGTTCGTAGAACATTTTTCCATGATGCTCTACTATCTACCACAGTCGCTATTGGCTTCGATTTGGCCAGTAATTCGTCCGCTTTACGGCTTTGCCCGAGTGAAACAGCTGAGCAGGAAGGTGCATTATTATAATACTGCTTCTTTTGCTATGGCGAAACGGAAATTATTACTTACCCGTAACTCCCGCACCGTTCGCTGTGGAGATTTCCGACGACGATGGTACATTCTCCTTGTCCTTGATGGCTGCAATTGCAATTGGCTTATCCTGTTGTATGTTCACAGCTTGCTGTTTTCGCATGGCAGCGCGTGTCATGATCCTGGGGACGCCATTGATCTTCGGCACTTTGTTTTTCTTGAAATGATGCTCGTTTGGCTAGGAAGATGAAAGGAACAACGATTTCGTTAGATACCGTAGCACTTTACCATCACCGGAACTAAGTTCCTCCTCTTGTAAGAAGAGAAGTTTCACCGTACCTTCCATGTTGGTTTGGAGACATACCCTGCAGCTGCAGCTTTATTAGACAACATAGGTTTGCTAAGAAAGTTGGTCACCTTACTTTTGAGAACAGCCCCAATCGTCGAAGACGTACCTGTCGTTTCGGCATTGGTTAGATTACCAAGCGCGAATCGTTTGGCACCGATTTCCTGCTTGGCTAGGCTCATGTCCGCTTTGCGCTTGGTGCCCTTTTCCACCATTTCGTCGGGACAATTTTGCGAACTATGGGAACTTTTAGTGACGATGCGATTAGCGTTTCCGGTGCATGCTGTCTGTTTTAGGGCCACGGTGTTAAAGTTATTGTTTGATGCCATCGTCGTCGTTGTCCGGATACTTCACGATGCGATGCGTGCGCGGGCAAATTGTGTGCGTCTTGGCCTGAGCCTGCAGTTCCAGATGGCCGTTATGAAAAGCTTGTTCAAAGGTGTTCGAAGCGCGAGACAGTACGTAGAAGACCAGGTCAGTACACCAGAGAAAATCAAGCGCTAGGACTTTTGACAGTTGGAAAATGTTTGTCAAACCAAGCGTGAAGACATAAAAGGTTGGACAATCTATTGTTCCGCTAGGAATTTCGTGTAAAACAAACCAAGGAAAGAAAAAGAAAACACATTTTCCGCATTGCAGATGCTGTGGCCAGATGGTTTTAGGACAACATTGAAGCCACAGAGGCCTAAAATCAAGCTGAGTGCATTTTATTTGGATCGCAGATGCGATCTTCATCATCTGCAATCTTACAAGTTGAAGAAACATACATACATACAACTCCGTTAATAAAAAAAAAGAATGAAATGGGATAAATGTGTCTACAAAAGCATAAGAAAATGAAAATTGCAGGTCTTGAAAAAATAATTCACACAAAATGCTATCCACCATAAATTGTTGTTTGGGCATGACTTTTATTTCGACCTGGCCTTTCGATTCGACATCATAAACTAAAGGATAATCAACCTAAATGTGTTGTCAAAGTGATAGCAAATTTTGTTGTCTAGAAAAATTGCTCCGCGATTCGCTGGTGAAATCGAACGTGTTTTCGTCGTTACTAACCAAAAATTTAAAGCTGCAGCTGCAAACAATTGGCCAACAGTGATAGCAAGTTCATTGAGCAAGAGTTTTTAAGGTAAGTGATGCAAATGGAAGGGTTTTTCTATGCTCTATTGCTGTAGCTGCGCTGGTGCAAAAGGTGAACAATTAATCGTGAAGGAAAGGTGTCCGAATCGTTCCAGTTATGCTGTGCAATTATGCAATGGGTGGATACATACAATATACACATTGGCTGCTGTTATTTAGCAAACCATTCGATTGGCTGTATGAAATCAATGGCTGTGGAATAATTGAAGCAATTACACCTTTATCTGAATTACGCCTTTCTAGAATACTAATGTGATATAAGATGTTGCACAGAATGGTTAACCCCATGAATGTACCCCGTTGCATTGCATAATGTTTTGTTTGAACAAAAGCCAACTAAAGCGTGGTGTAAATTTAGCATCTTGCACTCTCGAATGGTTCGATGAAGGTGCCCAATATCGTTCGACCAAAACCCACTGCAATCGTCACGACGTTTCGAAAACCAGTCGCCGAAGTTTTAAAATCGGCATCATGGTTGGCACGTGAGAAATTATGCTACTGAGAGCAAATGCTGTCTTCATGTACAGGGTGTGTGAGGTTAGTCTCAACTGTTTATTATCGTCTCGCTGACCTCCGCGACCGGCCGCCTGTCCTTCGGGCCACAATTTACTTTGATGTCACTCTGTTGCTATCCAGTTTGAACCAGTTGCTTACGGGGTTGATAGATTAGCTGGCCTTGAATTGTGCGTACCCCTTTCAGATTTCGGCGTCTTTTTATTAACGCCGTTACTAAAGCATTACTGCAGCACTAGGGCTTGTGTTTGTTTCGTGATTAATGAAAGGTTTTGTTATTTTTGTGTAAAGGCATTTGAATCCAGTGGTTGATCCTTCACTTCGTGCGGAGGATTATGAATGATTGATTTCGTAGGTAACTGATGATCAACTCTCCTTTTTAGAGTCTACAATAACAAGTTTAGCAACTGTCATAAAAAGATATCAGTACATAAACGAGTCGATGAAAAAAAAATGACTGATGTAATCTATGTCACAAGTGGTTGCGTGCGGTTTGCGACGAGTCACGATTAGTGGCCCGTCGATAGAGTCCGCAATCTTACACACATTTCAACGTGACCGGAAAATCTGGTCATATAAAATCAAAAATGGAAAGTTTCATGTTTGTATATATATTGTTATTTACCACACATACACGTTAACACTTCGTCCGTGTGATAAAAAAATCGCGACAGTTGATTACAGCGATGACTGAGTCTACCATGATGGGGAAGCATTTTCACATACGGTGACTAGACATAAACCGCACCCGACGAGAGAATGGTTTGGTGCGCAAAGGGTAATTTTTGTGTTGTAGTATTTTGCCCAAAATGTATCATCACCCTAGGATATGATATACGACTTAAATAATAAATAAGTCCCTAAAAGCATATCAGCGCGCCAGTACATGATATCTGGCGCTACCGATTTTAATGAACTGCACAGTCCTTTATCAACGTGCCAAACGATGAAGATTGTGTACAGCAGCAAAAAAAGGCCACACCACAACGCGATTCGTTCCACCGCAATCCGCGAACAAACACGCGTAGACATTTGAATTAACCCTAGCACCACCACAACCAACGCGACTTCCACCTCAGTGGAAGGGGATTTGCGACAGTCACGACCGCTGGTCAAGTAGTCACGGACAGTGTGAAGTGAACAGCCACCATCTACGGAAGTTTCGCTGCTGACAAGATTTCTTTTTGCCAGCGCGTGTTCGATCTCCATAGCAACAAGTGGTGTTTTTGAACAGACACGGCGAAAAAGTAGGTTGACAAAACAGAAAGCTTCAGCCTCCAAGCATTTACACGTTCCACACGGGGGACGGCTAGCTGGTACGTTAAAGTGCGCGTATTTGTTTGTGTGCAACGGCATTAGTAGATTTTGTTTTCTGATAAATAACACAGTCACGGAGTTATTCGGTTCTGTACGCGTAGAACCACACAAGGACACAAAAATCCCTTCCAGAGTCGACAGTAAGTACAGGGAAACTTAAATCAAAACAAGTGGGATTCAGATGATTGTCCGATAGGTTTATAGCATACTTTGGCAGTGATGTAATGCGCCACGGTTAAGGATTAATGGTTGCCCATATTGTGAAGAATTGTGTGTGAAAGGTAAACTCCGTCAATTAGCCCGAAAGCTCGATAAGGGTTTCCGATTATACGCCTATCGCTTGCTAGGAGCAGTATTTTGCCGAACAAACAATGGCAGCATTAAGTTGTTTCAAGTTGAGGTAGCAGAGTGGTGAGCGCTTAACCACCTATCGTACAAGTAACCTTTGCTGACTTTCTTCCAGACTCCAGTACCTTCCAGAGTCCCACTACGATAATCTGCTGAGTATTTTGCAAGAACTGGTGTGTCAATTGATATAGCGAAGCGGAACTGCTTTGGGTGGACCGTGGCAACCTGAAAAGGTCTTACTTCCTTGTTTTATTTTTGTGACTACGAATCCAGGTTCAAATGGACTGCAACATGTCTTATTACTAAGTTGCCAAGTTATCGCTTTTTGCACATGATTGTAAATAAGAAAAACTTTGTCTTCTTTTCGGCAGCAACGTTCTTCGTTTTCCTATTTGTCATTGCAATTAAAAAGAGAAGAACCACATTAGTGATAAGAGGGTTTTTTTTTGCCACAAAAAGACATATCAGAGTTATGAAATATATTTCATCATCATCGTGTCCCGATCGTTGTTCATTTCGACTAATCATGTTCCGTAGAAATTTTCTCTCGGCAATTCCTCTATTGTTGGAAACAGTTAAAATTTACATTCCATTCTTCGTACCTCCTTCTTCCAGTGGACGACCTTCTCAAGATAAAAATGAAAACAGCGTTTAATGAAATGTCACGTTTCAAGTGTATATGAATGCCCCGCGAACTGAATGACTTGACAAAGTCGGTGCCTTTACAGTCCATTGTGATGACTGAGCAGCTTTGGCGGTGTGTACTTTGCATTCTATTTGATTTTATGACTTACAACTTACCATTCCATTTGTGCTTCAAATCGGAATAGGTGGTAATGTGTTATCGATAGCTAACACTACGATTTTAGAAAACAAATACAATGCACTGAGTCTGTACGAGTGATTCACAAAAAAGAAAACAGATGGCGCCACTGTCCAAATGATGCTAGTAGAGCGATTTAACAGGGTTTGTAGTTCGGGTTGCGCTTGCATTACATATCATTTCCTATCAAAAACAGTTGGTTGACAGTTACATGTAAAACATCGAATAAAGCAAAAATGTGCGGATCATTTTACTTGCTTTTCGATTTCCGATATCTACAGTTTCCTGTTTGTATTGCGTTTGCGGGTAATGCGGGTACATAAGACGAACCGGGCATACAACGAGGTCGTCAGTCGTAGGAAATTGGTGGCTTGAGTCACGAAATTCCATTCATTTCTTTTCGTTCTTTCTCAACTTTATGCTACTCTGAGTACAATGCCATTTGTGAGCAGAGTGATTACATTGAGATGATCGCCATTTGTGGATTTCTATGATCAATAAAGTTATTAATTACTGAACAACTTTTTTTCCCAAATGTTTACCTAACAATACAAAGGGTCTCTGAAACACTGGAAAATGTGATACTTTGTTGTATTTCATACTGTGTTGCAACCTCCTCAGAGAACAATCAATCAATACAGCCGGACTATGAACGTGTTTATTCAAAAAACCAACCATCCAGTTTCCATCCAGTAAAGTACACAAGCGGTGCTATTGTGGCTAGCAAACTAAATTTGTTCAAACGATAAGGCATTGCGTGCCAACAATATCAACCATGCGTTTTTTTGTTCTAGCTGTTGTTCGTAACAGGGTCTTAGTACAGGTGTTATTTCCTCAGCGAACATTATTCTATAGAGTCGGCGTGCCTCCTTAACTTTGTGCCAAATAGTAACGAACAAAATGAAGCACCCATCATCAAACCTTACGTCGGTACAAACACGCGTAATTATTTACGCGAGCGTTGATCGAGTAACCCCCTCGACCCGATAAGAAATTGCTTACCGGCACGGAATCGTTCTACAATTCTTATTTGCCATTCGCATTAATTGGTCGATGCGTCCAAAAGGGTGGAGGTTATTAAAACTCATCATCGTTCCATCGTGTATACCCTTGCAGTCCTCTGACCTTGCTGTCGACAGGCGACACTTCCAACGGTTTGCACCTGTGGAGAACTCTCCAGTAGTCTACCTACCGCGGTCAGTAGTCTGTCGGTTTTCACCAAATTCACTTGCTGTCCGACCGTCGCTGTTCTACCTAGCATCGTTCAGTCGTCGTGTGTGAGCATTATCTGCGGATGGTGATGATTCCGGAGGTAAGGTTTTCCGTACATACGCCGGTGCATCCACATCTCTCGCAGCGGTGTGGCGTAATCTGTTTGTTGCACCGTTTGCAACAGCATAATCGCCCGTGTCAGAGTAGATTCAGGAGATCATTAGTTGGGGTCTAGCCCGGCGGGAGTGCTGCAATCTGGTGCTTTGGGAGGTTTTTTTTTGCAGACTGACGATAGCTGTTGGCAGTATATAAAACGATTGCCACCTAGCGCGTTGGTCTACAGTTGCCGATCTGGTGCGGATGGTGGATCTATGTAGTAGAGCTTAAGTGGCCGAACTAACAGCCACGGGGAGTGCTAAAGTTGATCGTCTCGCTGATCGCATGTGTGTGTGTGTGTCGTCTCCCACCCTCAGCACAGTTCACTCTCGAACTTCGCGAAGGCCCCGAGGTTAGGCCCTCCGAGTGACCTGGTGTGTTTCTGCCGTGCCGCTGGTGTTGGTGGTTTTCTCGCGGTGGAACTCATTTTGTTGGATTGGTTGCGCAGCGCTGCAGGTGCCAAGACGTTTGGAAACTTTTAAGCCCTCCAGAAGCGGTCTTGAGCGGATGAACTAGTTCCAAATCGTACGATCGGTGCAAGTGATATCGGATCGTTCGGGTGAACATTCGCAGTTTTATTGGAAGTTTCAGAATTTGCTACTCAAAAGAGGGGCGTATAAATGTAGTTTTCCTTTAGTTAAATATTCTACATATTAGTGTTTGTAAATAGAAGCCTGTGATCCTTTCTCAAGCCCCATCATTGAAATAAGGAATAGTTTCACTCGAACGCTTCAATATGATACAGGTTTGTTATGCTGTTATACTTATGTTTATTGTAGGAGCTATAACTTAACTTAAGAGACTTAAGAGAAGATCGATGTTTCAGTACTCGATGAAGTCAATTCGAGTACTGAGCAAAGGAAGTACAAGAAAGGTTGGGTTAAGCTCAGACGAAGCATGAATTGAGAGTTGGCCTCACAGTTCATTATTGAGTAGCAGAACGACACTGTGTCATGTGAGAGTTCTGCACATAGTAGTGTTAGTAGACGGTCGATTTGTGTCGCGCTGGAAAATAGTATCAACGTGGTCGAATTTTGACCGTGGATAAATATACCACCGTTCGTCTTTCGTCAGTTAGCTTATTTTTGAAGCAAATAGCTGTTTGCTGCGTGACATAAAATTTGCTGGCCTTGACCGCACGAGTAAGATGGACCGTTTGTGGAGCATGCATGAAACTGCGTCCACTGGTGGATGACGCAAGTAGAGGTAGCAAGTCTTACGCGTTTCTCTCCAGTGTCCAGCGTCTCATGGGCACTGAAGAATTTGCAATTCGAATGTTTTGTTTGGCAAATTATGTGACCCGACCCGTTCCGAAGGGTTTGTATTGGTAAGATGGCGAAGAATAGCAGACGGCTACGGTAATTATACCTTCCCCTTTTGACGTCAACGGTTAAACTCAAAAGGCCATTCAGAATGTATCTTTCGCATTGAAATGTAATGTATTTTATTGCAATGTTTACGTCTTGGGTTTTCTTAATCCGGTGTTGTCTTCATTTTGCGTTTGTTTGCAGCTCTTCAATCTAACCACCACCCAGTTCGTTGCACGCACGGTAAGCAGCATTAAGAAGATGCCTTGCCCGTTCCTGACCCGTCTCAGCACGAACTACGTGCGCAATTATGCTCCGGCCCTGCTCAAGACGTACGGTGCCCAGTGTCCGGTGGTGCAGCGTACCATCTCGTCGCTGCAGGGTTCCCAGGCCGGTGCCGGTGGTGCTGTCGGTACTGGAGCATCCGCTGGAACGCAAGAGGCTGTTAGCAAGAAGGAAACCTCGGCCGAGGCACGGCGCAATTTAAGCTCGCTGCAGCAACCCAAACCACTGCAGCCGGAACCGGTGGCCAACAAGCAGGTCGGTACGAAAAAGTGTCCCTTCTTGAGTACGGCATCCCCGCATGTTAAGGAGCTCGGTGCGGAAAGTGTGGAGGTACCGACGGAGCGCACGTTCCAGTATGAGGACTTCTTTCACGAGCAGATCCTGCGCAAGAAGCAGGACCATTCGTACCGCGTGTTCAAGAAGGTGAACCGTTTGGCGGCCGACGGGCAGTTCCCGCGTGCCCTCGAGTACTCCTGGGGCGAACGACCGATTACGGTGTGGTGCTCGAACGACTACCTGGGCATGTCGTGCCACCCGGAAGTGAAACGGGCCGTCGCGGATGCACTTGAAACGTACGGTACGGGTGCGGGCGGTACCCGTAACATCTCGGGTAACTCGATGAACCACGAGAATCTGGAGCGTCGTTTGGCCGCGTTGCATCAGAAGGAGAGTGCGCTACTGTTCACCTCGTGCTTTGTCGCGAACGATTCGACGCTGTTCACGCTGGCGAAGGCACTGCCCGGTTGTCACATCTTCTCCGACGCCGGGAACCACGCCTCGATGATACAAGGCATCCGGAATAGTGGAGTGCCGAAGCACATCTTCCGGCATAACGATCCGGCGCATCTGCGCGAAATGTTGCAGCGCGTCGACCGGTCGCTGCCGAAAATTGTCGCCTTCGAAACGGTCCATTCGATGACGGGAGCCGTCTGTCCACTGGAGGAGCTGTGCGAAATTGCGCACGAGTATGGTGCGCTCACGTTCGTGGACGAGGTGCATGCGGTCGGCTTGTACGGTGAGCACGGTGCCGGGATAGGAGAGCGCGAGGGTCAGCTGCACAACATGGACATTATTTCCGGCACGCTCGGAAAGGCGTTCGGTAATGTGGGTGGATACATTGCCGGAACGTCGCTGCTGGTGGACATGATCCGGTCGTACGCGGCTGGGTTCATTTTTACCACCTCGTTACCGCCCACCGTGCTGTGCGGTGCACTGAAGGCGGTGGACATTCTTGCGTCGGAGGAGGGCCGTCAGCTGCGCGCCCGTCACCAGGAGAACGTTCGCTATCTGCGGACACGGCTGCAGGAGGAAGGATTCCCGGTGGAGCATACGCCCAGTCATATCATCCCGGTGAAGATTGGCAATCCGCGCCAGTGTACGGAGGTGTCGGATCAGATGATCCAACGCTTCGGACATTATGTGCAGGCCATCAATTATCCGACGGTGGCGCGTGGTGAGGAGAAGCTTCGGCTGGCTCCGACGCCTCACCATACGCCCGCCATGATGGACGAGATGGTGCGCGACATGAAGGTGGTCTGGCAGGATCTCAAGATGCCGCTGGGCGGCAAACATTGCCCGGAAGAGTGTACCTTCTGCCGGAAGCCATTGCTGTTCGATCGTTTCGAGGCACGCACCAGCGCTACGGCGGCTAACTGCGCTCGAGAGCTAAACTGTCAGATACCGAACTGCCCACAGATTGCTGCCGTCGCCAACTAGAGCTTTCGCCCGCTGAGAAACAGCGTGTGTGTCTGTTATTTGGGTGCTTCGGTGTTGGGAACGCTGTTCGTCATGCTAAATTATATCCATCGCAATGGCATATCGTGCGAAGCAAAAAACAAGGCGTTTAACTTTCGGACGTAATCTCTATCCGGTTGCTGTGCGGAGCATGTTCCGTGTCTCTCTTCTGTCCGCTATATTTGTTGTAGGTGCAATCTGAATGTGTTCACTGTTGTAACTGGTTAACTGTTGTTACTTCCGCTGCAGCGCCGCGCAAGGCATTTCAGCTCTTTTTTTTGTTTTGTTTGTCTCTTGAAGCAACAAAAAAGTGGCCCCTTGGGCCTTCCTTCATTCCAGTCGTAGTTACCGCGTAATGTTAAATGTTTGTTTTTGTTTTATTTATTCCACCCCGGCCAGCGAAGCGGTCGCCTGGTGGTTGTGTACGAGGCAATTTTGGTCGAATCCAATTGAAAAATTCTATCTGTTGAGTAGCTTTACGTCGATATGTCATTGACAATAAAATAATAGTTGAATCAAAATATCTATTCCACAAAAATGTATACTTATACTGTCGTCTAATAAATGTGAATTCATTACATGGGATATACGTAAGGGTGGATACTAGCTTGCCTCTTCTTAGTGGTGTCCGAAACGTCCAATAATGGCAATCATCGCTACAGATCTGCTGAGCTCCAGGGTTGATTTTAGAAGAGAGATGGTGTGCTAGAGCTTCCTTAATAACCTAAATCACCTTTGATACTACTTTAATACATGCTTTTCCTACAAAAAGATGGACCTATCTCATCACAGTCCAATTGAATGCAAAAAACAAATCTATCAATCTAAGTCTTGACATACCTCGTGGCCATGCCAGACGTGTCTGAGTCTCTCATATAAAGAAGACCTATATCACAAGATCAAACATCTCCAGCGGAACAAGGATGAATGGCTCAAAGAGTGGCTAATTTGTTGGTGAGGTCACCAATGGTCTGAACAGTAAATAATAACTCCACAAAACACCTGAACCTTTACCACCATTTTCGCATAAGCACCTAAAGCAGTACTTCATCGATCGAACCAACATATTCTAGCTAGATTTTGTTAGCAAAGAGAATAATATACTTAATTTTGCTCATCGACAGATTTACTAGAAATCTCAACTCATCATCGTTGGTTGTGTCTTCCACGCGACTATGCAATAATGATGCAATCATTAGCCTGCAGTCACAGCAAGTGAAAACAGGCTGACAGCATACAGCGACACACTTTTTTGTAATTTTATCTCTTTGGTATTTTTTTATGTTTATTACAGAAGACTGGAAATGTTACGTTCAATGACCTTTCAGTATTTTTCCGTTTTAATATAAAAACATTGCTTTTGTGGCAAAAAGCTTGCAAAAAGCTGTCAATTACAGTGTCCGCGTCTTGCATACCGTCGTGTTCCGTTGTCAACAGTGCTGTGTTTTGTTCCACGTCAAATATCAGCGAAAAAGAGCCAAAATACGGTCCTGAGCGGCTGCGGTAAAAACGTAATTTTGCATTTATTAATTAAAATTTCACCTTCATAATGGTATCCGTGCTAAACACAATCGATACCGGCCACGAGGACATGATTCATTGTGCCGATGTCGACTATTACGGGCTGCGGTTGGCCACTTGTTCGTCCGACAACTCGGTGAAGATATTCGACATCAAGAACGGTGCCCAGACGCTAGCGGCCGATCTGAAAGGCCATGGCGGTCCGGTGTGGCAGGTGGCCTGGGGTCATCCACGATATGGCAATGTGCTGGCATCCTGCTCGTACGACCGGAAGGTGATCGTGTGGAAGGAGGCCGGTCCGGGCGATTGGACCAAATGGTACGAGTACAGCAACCACGACTCGTCCGTCAACTCGGTTGCATGGGCACCGGCCGAGTACGGACTTGTGCTGGCCTGTGGTAGCTCCGACGGTTCGATTTCTGTTTTGACCGCAAACGTGGAGGCCGGCTCGTGGGACTGTAAAAAAATTCCGAACGCTCATACGATCGGTTGCAACACAGTGAGCTGGTGTCCGGCGACCGTCCCAGAGCCGGCGTTCGACCAGCGTCCGAGCAAAACGAACCTCGCAGTCAAGCGGCTGGTGTCAGGCGGATGTGATAACGCGGTCAAGATATGGAAAGAGGACGGCGATCGTTGGGAGGAAGAAAAGCGACTCGAGCTGCACTCGGACTGGGTGCGCGATGTGGCGTGGGCACCGAGCGTCGGTTTGCCGAGACATCAGATCGCTAGTTGCTCGCAGGACCGGCGGGTTGTGATCTGGACCAGTGACGATCTGGTCAGCTGGCAGCCTGCCGTATTGCACAACTTTGACGACGTCGTGTGGAACGTGAGTTGGTCGTTAACCGGCAACATTTTGGGTGTTTCGGGTGGAGACAACAAGGTGAGCCTGTGGAAGGAAACGAGCGAGGGACAGTGGATCTGCATTAGCGAAGATACCAACAGTGCGTCTTCCGGGGCGGCACAAAACAATTTCATACCGGAACAGCGGACACTGTAAAGGATGGAGAACGCATTGCGATCGTTTAAACGAATATAGAAGATATTTTGGTTGGCTTGTATTCCATTGTAACTGTATAATCAATAAAACACTTTTAAAATATTACTATTTCATCCTTCTCTGTATTGCAAAGGGCAGACGTGAAGTGGAAAATTGCGCTTTCTTTTGTTTAATATTGAATACCTGACATGACTTCCCATCTGCTATGGTCACGCCAGTCATTTCCGGCTCCCATCGACTTTCATTTACCTGTAGCTGGATGATCAGTCCTACAAATAGGAAAACCGCTCCGAAGCCGTAAAACATTACAATAAAGCTCATAACAATTGATCGCTACACATCCCCAATAACTATCGGTGTGTTTGAGGTGTACAAACTGGCCGCAAACACAATGTCACGCTTGATCGCATTCGACGCTTCTTCCATCTTGCTGTGCAACACCGGATCACCGATGATTCTCGCGGCATCCTTCACGTTGCAGAGCGTTTCATTCAATTGCTGGATGCAGCGTACAATGATGCCCTCCTTGATGTCGGTTAGCATCATAATCTCGGCGAACGGTTTGTTTCTGGCCCACTCGTACACCACCTCCGTTAGGCCAAAGTTGAGCTCTTCCTTCTTCGAGACATCGGTAACACCGTACTGTCGCTCGACTAGCCGGATGTCGTTCTCTACCTCGCGGAACTGTGTCTCGGCCTGTTGCAAAGTAGGAAGACAATTCTGTTCATTAAACGCCATTCGGCACCGGTACAGCATACACATTACCTTCTGCAGTGTTTCGGTGAGTGTCGGCGTAACGTCCGTTTTCGCTTGAAACACAAGGCTCGACAGCAGCGCAGCGATTTCGGCAGGCTGCAGATCTGTGAGTATGTTACGCATCACCAGTTCCGTAATCATCAGCTCGTTCTGTCCCATTTCGCAGGCAACCCGACCCTTCATGGCCACTGTAAAGTTAAGTTCGTAGCGGTTCAGTAACGCTTTACACAACAATACGCTCTCTCCCCGGTCTATCTACCTTGCTGCATATCGTCGATATACTTCAGCTCTTGCAGTACCTGCAACTTCCGACAATAGTCCGGATACAGTGACATGCTTTCGTACGACGCCTGATACTTTAGCTCGTCCAGCTTCCTTTCCAGCTGCTTGCGATCGTACACTAGCGCAAATTCGTGTTCGAAATCCGCAATGTTTGTGTACGGTATCCACCGGTACAGCTGTTCCTGGGCCACTTTCAGCTGCTCCGTCAGCTCCAGATTGCTGAGATCTCGCTGGAAACGGACACACTCTAGCGTACCAGTCACGCAACCGGATTCTACCACCAACACATTTAGCTCGGCCAAACTGGCCACAGCCTCTACGGTGCTCTGTGATGGCGGTGCATCACGAAACCGTGGAATTAGACGATTTTCCCAGCTGCGAATAATATTGCTCGCGTCACACTTGATCGTATGCTTGGTCACCTCGATCAGGTTGGCAGGCGCAAGGGTTAGCACACAGTGTCCACCAACACCTTCCGGCAGAAACGTTTGATATGGAAGCGCTAGAGAAAGCATCCTATGCCAAAGCGGTCCCCTGTCCAGGCCGGATTCCGTTTGACCGTAGTCGGATTTATTCACCTGGTGGTCCAGCACCAGCACGACCAGCTTCATGTCCTTGTGGGATTGTAGCGAGACGGAGAGCAATATGCCAAGCTTATTGTAATGGTGTTTGTCCGTCACCACCACTACACGGCCCACCTTAAGCTCGTTTATTGCCTTCGGTTGGCACAGCTGTTTAGGCTGAAACGTTAAAACGAAATGAAATGCTGATAATAAAGATTTTGTGAATGAATAGCCCCCTAATACTTAATAAACCGCTGAAACACATACCAGCAATTCGTTCCAAAGCTCAATATAAATGATGGCTGCTTCGTAGAACTCACACAAAGGCATCAGATTTTCGCTCAGCTTGCTGAGTGCGGACACCTTCTCCTGCACTTTGGTCAGTTCCAACTTACTCTGGGGCATCCGCAAACGTTTATCAAACTCGCGGAAGCTGTGCAGCATCATGTTCTCCACCGAAACCAGCTCCACCCGCAACAGGTACAGCATCATGGCGTACGTCAACCGGAACTGTGATTCCAACCGGATCGGTTTGCCGAGGATCATTGTTTTTAGCTCCGCATCGGTTGGCAGATTTTGCTTGCATATGATAATTACCGTACCGGTCTTGTCGAGTCCACGACGTCCGGCACGACCGGCCATCTGTGTGTACTCGGAAGGTTGCAAAGGCCGTACCGACAGTCCATCGAACTTGTGCGTACTGTCAAAAATTACCGTCCGAGCGGGCATATTCACACCCATCGCGAATGTTTCCGTGGCAAACAGAATTTTTACCAGCCCGCGGGCAAACAGCATCTCAACAATCTCCTTCAGAATGGGCAGAATGCCACTGTGATGAATGCCGATGCCACGCTCGAGACAGCTCTGCATCTGCACCACCTGAGGCAGTACACGATCGGGTGGAATTAGTCGCTGCATGCACTGCTGGAAGAAGAATGTGATAGCGTATTTCTCCCGAGCCGTCGTAAGATCACAGGACATGAGTGCTTCAGCATTTTTGTCGCATCGGTTGCGCGATAGCGTGAACGCTACCACAGGAAGCTTTTCTTGCTTCTGCAGATGGTCGATCAGACCGACCCAAAGGGTTTGTTCCTGCCGCTGGCTGTAGGGACCGGGTCGACGAATAGCGTTCTTAACCTGTCTGGCTTCACAGCTTTCCTTCGCCTTGAGGTAACCTGCCTGCAGGAACTGACTGTGCTCGTTCACGATCAGGAACGAATCGTTCTTCGACTTGCCACCGAACCCGGTGTACAGGTAGTGTTCGAGTGGAACTGGCCGTTTCGCAGTGCTAACGACCCACACGCGCTTTTTTTTCGTCTTACCAACCCAATTTGCAAACTCGATCGTGTTGGGGACGGTAGCGCTCAACATCACGATGCACACGTGATCGGGAAGCAGGATCAGCACTTCCTCCCACACGTGCCCTCGGTCGGAATCGGTGATGTAGTGCACCTCATCGAAGATCACATATTCGAGATCGCGCGTAATGTCGCTTCCACAGTACAGCATCGAGCGCAGAATCTCCGTCGTCATGATAAGACAGGAAGCGGTCGGATCGATCTGTATGTCACCGGTAATGAGACCTACATCCTGGAAGGTGGTCCTAAAGTCACGATACTTCTGATTTGACAGTGCCTTGATCGGAGATGTGTAGATCGTTTTCGTCATGTGTTTCTTCGACAGTGCAATCGCGTACTCAGCCACGACCGTTTTCCCTGCGGATGTGTGTGCCGCCACAAACACATGATTGTGCTCCTCGAGCTTTAAAATCGCCTGCTTCTGAAAGATGTCCAGTTCGAACGGAAACCGGTGTGCCATAACCGGGATTTTGACGTAAAAATCATCCACTGGCTTGGAGATATCGATCATTTCGGCCCATTCTGCAGATTGGGATACGTTGCTGCTGATGTTGGAAATTTTCAACACCTGTCCTTCGGGCTTTACCTTGTCCATGACAAGTAGAGTTTCCTCATCGATATCATTCGGAAGATCCGTTGGCTCTGATGTTCCAATAGCCACATTCTTGGATTGTTTCTCGGGAAATAGATCAAAATTTTCCTCGCTATCGATGGCTGACAGGAGATCGATTACACCTTCCTTACCTTCCGTTCGTTCACCATCCGTGTCGTTCGTTTCAAACGCTACACCAGTTGCAAACCCGGGAGGACACGATTTCAGCTCCGTATCAAACATCGGATAAGGCGCAATGTTTGCGAGCATGGCTTCCGGTTCATCGAATCCACCGGGCCAAAATGGAAAGTACGATGCTGATCCGCGTGCCGAATCGAGCGATTCGGTCGGTTCTCGCTGCAGCGACATGGAATTTTTGGCAGTTGAACCCGCATTCTGTACCACTGTTTCGATAAAATCTAACACCTTTCCCGTCTCCGGGCACCGTTCCGGTACGATGCGCGTAATGATGGATGCGTGAGGAATGTGGTACAGCAGGTCTACGGACGGATGGCGTGGTTCAAAGTAAGGTTTTGGTTCGTGTATAGGAATTGTCGGCTCAAGAATGAAGGCTCGCAGCAGATCTTCCGTGTCCTCCACGATTGTTGGTGGATCGCTTAACCAGGCCGGCTAAAACAATCGGTAACAGATATGAACAACATGTTGAGAATCACAGCTCGTAACAGTACAAACAGCAGAACATTACATCAAAACTCATCTTGAACGGCAGGTGTGTCTTTCTTCGTCTTGTAGTATATTTTCGACGATGTAAATATGTTTAAAAACGTTCTTTTACGAAGTAACCACTGAGAATAGCCAGAATATGACTCAATTTATCCCAGAATATCCCTGCTTGTGTGGTATTGTGATTCGGCCTACTTGATGTTTTGGCAATATTGCGTGACGGTCAGTCATTTATAGTTTGTGGTTGACTACTCCAATTGTACGCTGCTGTGGATGCAGTTACTTTCGAAAAGTTTCAATCGTGAAAGATATCTCGTATAAAATTTCGTTGAGTTTGAATGAAAGAAAGGCCATGGTTAATAGGAATGAGACCATTTATCAATCTCAATCCCTATCCACCACACGATGGAATAAGAATATTAAGGAAAATAAAGATAAAATCAGCACACCATCTCCCGGAAATTGATTCACAGCGTTAATACATCTTTATTTAAAACACAAATCAGTCATCCGTAGATAAAGATTTTCGATTCTTTCTGTTTCTTTTGCTAACACACATCACTTACGTTTCCGTTTTTTAAAATCACAGCTAAAGAAATAAACCTTATCGAAAACGGGTCTAGAGATAGATCGCTTGCAAAAAAAAAAAACTTAAACACCTTCAAATAAAACGGACCAATTTGAAACGATCGTCATAATCGGTGATTTACACATTCCTACCACCCTTTTTCCCACACTGCATCGAACGAACGAACGGTTAAAACATGCTTTACGCGAATTCTCGTGTTCCCGCTCTTCCCATCAATCCTTTCTTTATCACCTTTAACGATCTCTGCTCACCTAACTATCCTGACCATCGCTGGGGTCGGAAATGCGAAACTATTACCACCGATACGCGTAAATTAATACTAAGTATGTTTTTTCACTCACTCGCTTCCAAACTCGCTTCATCTCAATGTTTTCTCTCTTCAAAAACACACGGTGCGTCACTACGGTTGGCCCTCCTGTCTTACGGCGGAAGACACTGAGCCGGACAAAATGTATCGTGGAACCGTCGATGGATTTAAGATACGCCCGGAACGCTCTAATACTAATGCATCATCAAACCCAATCCACCACAACGTGACGTGCCACCCCCTACAGCGTTCTTCACCGAAAGCCAAGAAAATCGGTTAGCCGATCGTTGAGCGCGTCCAGCCAGTGAACGGTTCCCTTCGGTTTGCTGTTGACCTTAAGCTCGTTCGTCGTATTGGCCGGTAAATATTCCTCGGTTCGTATGCAGAAGTAGCTCGTTATCGTCGCCCGACACATGGGACACCGGTCCAGTTTGGCTGTGGGTGGAGTGGCAGAGTGAAAAAAAAAGAGTTATAAAAGCAAAGAAAGGAAGAAAAAGCAGTCAACGAACGGTAAACAGATCTAGGCCGGGAGATATCGCGAGCAGATGTCGTGCTCGACAATGATTTCAAGAAAAGAAAAATACACTAACTATTAGAATGGTGCATTGGTAATTGATCCACGCACGTGGCTAACCTTAACGAGGGAGTTTGAAAATATGCTTAACCTAACGACCATTCATTAGCATACGTGTGGGGCTTGAGATTTGAAGGATCGCAGAGCACGACGGTACATGTAAGTTGACTAATTATTACTATCATTTTGCATCATGCGCGTCCAACACACAATCAGTACACGCCGGGACACACACTTTTAAGCAGGCCCATAACTTTCGCTAAGCTGCATTAGCAAGAAGCAAATTAGTTAATTGCAAAATTAACTTTCATTTAACGCTTCGCTGTCGCTATTTACATCAGTACACTCGCTTTGGTGCTACCTTCGGTACTAGTGGAAGAGACCGTTGAACGGTTAAACTTACAGAAGCAAACTGCGCAGATGCACGTGTGTCGGCACGGTAGTAACGCTCGGGAAAGTGGAAAGTAATGGCACACAACGCACAGCTGCTCCCCGACCGGGCAGTCCCGTGGGGCCGAATCTGAACAGAGCAGTGGCTCATTATTGCCGGCGCAGGCTACCGGTTCCGCGAGGGATAACGTGCCCGTAGGGAGGGTTGTTCCTGCGGTGCCCGTGCCACCACCGTTTCCAGCGTTGTTTAATCCACCATTACTGCCTGTATTAGTGGTCGTTGTTTCGTCTGCCGTCATGGGATCACCGGTGGCCAGATAAAGTTGCTGTAAATGGAAAGAGAGCCAACGTTAAATCAATCGTTACTAACCGTGCAAAGCAAGAGGCTTATGTTTAATGGAAATAGAATAAATATTAGACATTTCTGTCACATTTTGTATTCTAACGATCAGGAATTCGGAGTTTTAGGATACACAATGACACTAAACCGGTCTATGGTGGGTGCCACAAAGTGTTTAAAATTTAAAACACTTATTTAAATTTAAAACGTTGCCCGACCGGAAAATATTTGCAAATATGCTAACGCGGTTGTAGAACATATTTCCTTGCTTTATCGGCTAAATGTCACACTAGTAATTATCGATAGAAAGATAGCGATTTTGTAGAATTTATGCCGCAAATGCATATTGCGAAAAAACATGGGCACGTCTAACTCCCCCAGCAGATCGTAATATGATCATCGGTAGGGAAGTGATCGTGTCTTTTTCCTCACGGTCCCTCATTTCCAATTCAACGCGATATTTGGTATTTCACCATGCGACCTTTGGTTTTGTCGCAAATCTGAACGTACTGCTAAACGAAACCGTTCCGTTCTATCGCGATGTTTGCTAAAAACGTGCAGTCCCATGCCAATCGACTATCCGTTTGATCTAATACGGAATCCCGCCGGTGCTGCTCCTATATCTTTGGGAACGTTAACGAACTCTGCGACAACCTGCCCGATCGATAGATGCAGCAAAAAAAAAAAGCCTACCATTTTTAATCACAACCAAACAAATCGATAAACTATCGAGTCAAAAAAAGGAAAACGCAACCCAAGCTTAGTAAACCGGTATTGCTAACTAGCAGCAATATAGTAGTAGCAGCACCCGTCAACCAGCAATGAGTTCATTTATCTACCACCTCCGAGAGACACTGCGCGGAGCAATGGCAAAATGGGGTTCGGTATAAATAAAAACCAGTCAGGCTTTGGCAGGCAATGGCTCGGCTCAACGACCGTTTCATCATTCCGCGCCATTCCGCCTCTACCTGCCACCAACACCGCCCGATCACTCGAGCACAGTTTCCATTGAGATCGAAAGCATAATCGCGCGGTGGCGCACAGTGTTTGTGTCCGTCGGTCGGTTGCTGTTTGCTGGCGTTGCGATTACCACATGTTGCCCATGAAAAAGAAAACTGGCCAACAAACGGGCCGCGTGGGGTGGGATGTTGGACAGGGAAAAACAAAACCATCCTCCCGCACATATGCTGGTCTGTGTGTGTGTTGGTGCTGGTGCGGACTACTAGTTTTCCAGCTTCCACCGCTTTGGCTGGAGGGGAGTGAACGGTCGAGAAGAGGAAGCAAAAGGCACGAGGTGGGGTTTTTTCTTCTTCTGCACTCAGTAACTCTAACCCGACAGACGGGCGAGCAAGACACATTGTGGCAGCATTAGGTTCATAATTTCGATTCTTGATGCAGTATCGGTGATCGTGCCACCGATCCGTTCGCCCGGTGCCCGGTGTTGGTAAATTGAACTGTGAAGGTCGCTTCACTGCTCTCCGCGTGGTAATGCTGAAGTCTACCTCGCACCTGGACATACGACTCACACACGATTACGCAATATCGAGGCCCCCCTCATATGTGATGTGGATGTGAGGTGAAATGTTTGTTCTAAGTCCGTGGCGAATTCAAATTCCGTTGCCCAATTAATCTGCACGCTCTCTGTAGCAGGCGCGATTGATCAGGTGGTGGTAGTGCTTCGGGTATGCCAATGCCGGTCGGTGTCATAGCACCTTAAGTTCGTTAACTCTCGATTCGTTGCTTGTTGATCATTCTGTCTAAGCACTTACCTTCAAGCAAGATAGTTGACCGCTCGCCTGCTTCAAGTACTGGGCCAAAATTGACGTCGGCAGCGGACAGACTGGATCCCGCAAATGGACGACATTTACCAGAATTACCTGAAGAAATACAGCAGAAAGAAGGGTATTCGTTAGAATCATTAATATATCAAGGATTTTCTAATAATTGTTTACATCATGTTCTTGAACAGTTCATTCATTAACAAAAGCGGAACATCGCTTGGGCGGATGCTGACGTATTGCAGAACGGGAGGGGAATGAGTAGTTCAGGTTCAGTGTCACGACCCCCCTAGAGATACGTGGGGTTAGACCAGGGTCAGTCATCATTTTAGATCTTCCACATGGATAGAGGAGGTGTGGTAGCCCCAAACTTGGGATGGTGGCCGATAGGCCGGGATTATGAATTGCCTGACGAAGGTGTTCGATTGTGAGCAGTTTAGAAGACTCCCACAGCAGGCAAAGACCGCATGCGCCTGATAAGTAAGTAAGTAAGCACTATAAGAATGACGGTTAAGAACTATCTTGCTACTGTAATAATAGTATAATAGCCTAAGTCTTTAGTTTAGTAACAACTCTATTCTCAAACGACTGCAGTATATGGTGCATAATTTAAAACAGGATTCTTTGGTGCTTCTGTAGGTGCCTACTAATAGGCACTGAATTGGCTGAAAAATTGTCCCTCATTAACGCGAAGCTTTGTTATACGTTAACATATTTATTATATCCGGCCTTGTTACAGCCAGCTTTCAAGGTCGCTGCTGTCTGTGCCGAAATGGCAAGCACAACAGTGTTACGGCTTATTCCAACAATTCCTACAGCGCAAGATATCTCAAATTCTTTCTAATTTACGTCATTCTGGTGTGAGCGTAGGATTAATCGATACGTACACAAACGTTCGAAGTTTGATTTCTTTTGGTATCGAACGCATGACATCTAACTGGACAAAGCGCAAACCTACCGAATACACGTCCGAGGTCGTATCACCTCGGGCCGGTCTTATTGTCTTTCGCAGTACGGTCGTATGTCGCCAGTCGTTCGTACGGAATTGTCAACGACAGGGTATTCAAATTGCAACGATCATGTTGTCGGCAAATTGAACAGCTCATCTTACCCAAAAACCCAGACCAAGCCAGTCTCGAAAGCTTTTTACCGTGTTTTTCGCTGAGAGATGATCCCGATTCGTATCGCAATCGGTAAGATCGCTTCTCACAAAACCGGTTCGCCACGATGACGGTATTTTCGCTGTTCGATTCCGCAAGAGAGAGAGAAAGAAAAGGCAGAGTATTACGCCATTAGTGTGACGTTCATAATTCTTCAGACCTCGATGACATTGAAGAAATTTGCTTTTCGTGCGAATTCCGAAAACAACTACACATGGTGGTACCACCTTTCCATCCCGATTGGCGCAGGATAATAAACTTCCACACCCCCCCCCGCCGGTGGTACACAACAACACGCAATTTGCTTTCTCTACTGTAAGGGCGGTATTTGTAAGTGGTTGTGCTTGCAAGGCGATGAAGTGATCATTACTCAACCACAGCGGGCAAACAAAACACACAAAAAATCGCATTCAAATAATCCGTCCCCTATACGTACGCCTCCGGTGTCTCGGGACACTATACGCACGGGCGATCGCACCGTGGAAAGAAAGTGAAAACGGAACGTAAATGCAGCGTGTCGCAGTGAGATGCAAAGAAGATGTTGCCCCTTTCGCGGTTCAATTTAGTGGCGGGTGAAAGCGTGTCCCTTTCTGTGCCTGCTTTGCTGTTGTCGTTTTTGTGACAAACCTTCCGCACACATGGCCGGTTTGTATCTCACCGGTTCGCTTTTTTGTTATGTGCCATTGTATTTAAGCTACTAACAACGTGTAATATGTGTAGTTTTGTAGCCCAAATCAACAGACTTAAGCTAATCTAAACTTTCGCCTGAAGGCGAAGGGAAACTTTCACAACAGTTCGGCGGAGGGTTTCTAACCCGAAGGTCATCCATCTTGATGACCCATTTGGGATGATTGATGGGCAACCGATTCATCAACTCATAACCAACTTTCCGAATTGAATTGATACAAAGAAAGCTAGAGAAATTTATTGTGCAAAAGGGTAAAAGTTGGACTAATGTTGGGGAGACCATCACTTGCAGATGCCGGCCTTTCTTTGACCAACAAATGGCAAACAAAGTGTGCAAATCAAGTTCAAAACGTACTCGTCATGCCAATCTTGTGAAAAATAGCGAATATACTGAACAGATACTGGAGAGCTACGAAAAATGTGCGATTGTTGCGAAATCAATAGTTGATTATGCAAGGACAAGAACTGTGTTTGCTTTTCCTCATTTTGGGCAAGTTCCTGCTGCTTCCGACTCGTGTTTATTCCACACCTACCACCAGCTTCATTTCGTACATATTTATTCAAGCCCACTTCCACATAGCCTGCCCAAAAACCGGCACCGAACGCGTTCGTCATAATCGTACGGAAAAAGTCCCCGGAAAGACGGAGTTGCAAAGTTCGACTGTTTGCATATGGAAACGAGGAAACAAAATGATCGTTATGTTGCTTTACATAATCTGTTTGCTCTCGCGAAGTTCCGAAAAAAAAAACATATCGGCCCGGCACTGTTCGTACGTGCCCGAATGTGTCGTCAAAATGTAGGACAAACGATTGGTTTATTGATTTTTGCATTCACGATCTTTCAGTTGATGATGTCCGGCTGTGACGCTGTTTGGGTGTGCGTGAGTTTCTGCCACACAATGTTAAAAAAGGAGATACGCAAGCAAAATATTACTCAACATTTAATTTATGCACACACTACACGCATCTTATGCCTGGCGTAATCAAGCCAAGCAGCGAGTGCCTTGAGGGAGGAAATGCAAAAATCAATAATGTCATCCCGTAAAGGCGTCCGCCGGGAGTCGTGCGTAATCTTGCACCGTGACGATGTCGATCTGTAGCAGCTCCGTTTCTTCTGCTTTCTGGGTGGAGATCACCTTTTAGGTCAGAGAGAAAGTGACGACGATGGATGATGGGTTTGGGTTCGTACCGGTGCCGGAACCGGTTACTGTATCTTCACTAACACCAAATAACACATCAGATCTGAATCCACCAATAATTTGCACTGTATGATCTCATTCGTTGCTGCTAAAAACGGAGTTTCGAAAATCTTAACGCGTCTTAGAACAAAAGCCTAAAAAGAGACAAAAGTATAAAGCAGCACACTGACACTTACTGTTTCATCCGGATGCAGTAGCTCTTCTGGTTCAGTTTCACGTATCATAAACACCACCAATGGGTAGGCTAGTCTAGGTGGAGCGCCCAAAATTAATGGTGGCTTCGGGGACTGCAGGGCAATGATGTGCTCCGTATGCGGTTGACAGCATCTGTGTGAAGAATTCGTCCCGTACACAATAGCAGAAACCAAAAACGACAGAAGAAAAACGATCAGTGAAGGCAGAATACAATAATGGGGAGAAGGAGAGACATAAAACCAGCTGCCAGCGTATGCTCGAACAAATTCTACCAAGTTCTGGGGATGTCTCCCGCTGTTTATTAGCGCCGATATGAAGACACCTTAGATTGTGCGCTTTGCGAATATTCGTGCTTTTTTTTAAAGAGAACAACTGGTAACGCGGAAGAAAAGTTAAAGATTCGGTTGAAAAAGGGCATCTTGTTGCTTGCTAATTCAGATCAGAGGACGATCAGGCGTGTAGTAAACAGCGCGAATCGGTCGAGCAAAACTGTGTAGGCGCACGGCAATACGTGCACCACCGGGTGCTAGCCAACGGGGCTTATGTTATTGCAATACAAGGCAGTGAAGTCAGACCTTACGTTAGTTGCCAGTTGCTGACAGTAGCTGGAATCGACGATGTGCGAATTCGATGCCTCCCGCAGATCGTTCCACGTTCTCCACAGCGACACATGCAGCTCACGGATAGAAACGCCCCAGAACGCTTGCAGCGAGTACTTCACCTGACTGGACACCGCTAGGCGTACCTCTGGAAGAATAATGTGAAGAAATGTGCATGGTTAGTTAACCGATCGCGATGTTACGCACGTCTAGCAGTATAAATTAATCTTCGAAGTGAATGAATGAATCGGAATTTCTGTTTTCTAAAATGCATGAATCCTCGAAGATTCATGAATAGAATGATGAATGATTCGCCTCAGCTCGGAGGATTCATGAATCTTTTGAAAGTCGATTCCTGATTTGAATGACTCCCCACCAGAATGAACTGATGCTACGAGTGTTAGTCAAACACTCGCATACACATTATGCCAGGAGGAAGTTAAGTCAGATGACGATAAGCAACCTGGTTGAGAAAATCAATCAGGAAGCTGCGTAAACCTGTTTGTAGGTTGACCCTTAGTACCAGAATGCACACAATACTTTTTCCGTGTACGGAAAGTGAAAATATTCTGTTCCATCGGCATCGACGAACGAGGAACGTACGGTCTCCAGAAGAATGAACAGTGCGCTCCACAATGCGATCATTAGCTAGCCGTTGATTGAAACTTGCCAGCGGGTAGCTCACCCGCCGTGCCATTCGGAGCCGAGTTCGTGTTCTGACATCGAGGAAGTATACACAGTATGCTCACGTGATCTTGGTCACGTAGAGCTTATAACTAGAACAGGTATTACAACTCCGCACCGAGGTTTGCCCAGATGGAGGGATCGTCTAACGTAGAGTTCTAGGTGCAACATTAGACTGGCAACGTACCAGCGTACACCGAAGTACGGTACTGATGAGTCAATGTCACACCAGAGAACAGAGACAGATGCCTGGGAACATAAGCTGAGACGGTGGCGGACAGAAACTAATTCCTACGTCTAGAAGAGGTGTTGTGCTAATGTAAGTGATAGACGGTGCCTCGGAACAGCTACTCACTTGCAGCATCATACGCGATCTTCTGAACGGCAAACTTTGCCTGTGGACCGCGATTCTCCGTACCGTGGATAAACTATTGGTGCGCGTGCACAGCATCTCGTTCGCCCATTCTGTGCGCGAAAGCATTAATATTGCTCAAGGAAATGAAAATGCCTCAACCGTTGGCAGAACGAAGTGCCGCTCATTTTCACTACTTTGTTTATGGGCGCGAAGTGGGGTCGTACTTTATGTGCGACCCGCCATTACGTTCACTTTGCACTTTAATGAAGTAAGACGGATGCTGGCACTAGTGGTGCATCTTATACGACCGCAAACCCGTGGCGTACGTCACGTGTGTCTTTAACTTGTTTAATGCAAACATTAAGTCTACATCACACATACGGAGCCTCCGTTCGCTGGCGGTTCCACTCATTGGTTCCGTGCGTCAGTACTACCGACTACCGGCAGCGTTTTATTAAACAACAGACGAAGATGCTGCTAATCAAACGGAATAAAAATGCTAGCCACAGCCGTCGAATCGAAATAAAAACGGATCACAAAATTGTTTCACAACCACAAAATGTATCCTATCGGAATGAAAAGGATGTGTGCAGCAAACAAAAAAAAAACAAAAGCTCAAATTTGTCACTGTACCTGTGAGGTAAACACACAGGAGACACTTCTAAAATGTGCTAAACGTGCAATGTATGTTTAACGGCTTTAAATTACATCTGTAGCACGATTCTACAACGTCGCAATCGCCTGGAACACATTCGTGTGTGATCAGCTTGTTAGCAAAGGCAGCAAAACGATATTCTTCCCGCTACTTCATCCAACCCATCTTCAAGCTAAACTTAACGGTCGCATTCTAGTGCCTAGTTGGTCTATACTTTCCCTAATTTGTGTTACCATCGTGTTTGCATTTTAAATTGCCCGGTACCGGTGCAGAGCTGCTCTGGTAAATCAAATGCTCCCGTTTGGAATACGAAATGTAATCATTGATGTTACAAGAAGCAATTATCGTTACAGTGACGTTAAAACCGGCACGTGCGTTCCTTGCTTTTGAAGTTGCTTTGCGCTCGAGTTGCGTACGATTATCTATTTTTTGTGTGATATATGAGAGATCTGCGATAGAAGAACCTATGTCACCTTAGCTTGAAAAAAAAAAGATATCGCTCCAAACCGGCCCGTAATGTCCTTAATGTTTCCCTTGAATTGCTTCCAACGCCTGATTGTAGCATAGGCTTCCATATCAAGATAAATTTAATGTAAAATATAAGTCTGCGCGTGTCACGCTTGGTCTACGTCCACACACTCTATTTTCTGCGCTTGATCGGACACATTCTCCTCGTATGGTTTTGTCTACGGCTCTGTGTTTAAAACCGACACTAAACTCCCTATCGCCTAAGCTATAGTTCTTGCATGGTTCCGTTGCAAACCAATACCGTGCCGTATGTGGTTTCAGTGTCGTAATCAGTTCCATTCTAAAACTAAAACCGAACAGTTACCACCTTTCGCAATATCTACTACTAGCGTCGCGATCGAGTGATCTTTTGCTGGAGCACGAGCTCCAACACACACGCACCATATCCAACCCTCCGTCTTCGATTGGCAACCGGAGCGAAAGAATTCGATAGCCGCACTGCATGCGTGTGCCGTGTCCAAGCGTTTTGACCCGTTCGTTCTGCGCGGTATTACAGAGTCCTTCCCCAAATCTCTCGTTGCAAACAAGAACGCATTGAGCACATCGAGCACATCGGGCCACCTACCGTCAAACGAATTGTTTCCCGCGTCGAGCAGCCGAAATGTGAACGGTATATGGACACGGGTCATTTTGAGGCGCGGTACATGCACGTTGTGGTTCTGCTGCGTTACGTTCGATGGCCTTAAAACGTCATCGGCCTGCACTCGAAGTATCACGGCGGCCCTGGAAGTAAACGAGTGGTACACACACACATGAGATTGTTTAGCCATTTTTTCTTTCTTCTTTTTCGTTACACATGATGATGATGTTGATGAGTGTAATGAGATGAAACGTGACCAGCAGGGACACTGCCGTAACGGTACAGAGTGTGAGCTACAGAATGGGAAAGAGCAACAGAGAGGTGAAATGGAACGAACGGTGCAGTACATTGAGATTGTTGCGAGGAGCGACTTCCATGAGTCCAAATGGTAAAGGTAGACACTGTCGCGGCGATTTGATCTGAAGGCTGTGCAGCTGAAGAACCGTTAAAGAAGTCAACTCCATCAGACACCGACTGCTGACCTTCCATGTGCCTTACCTTGTACACAGTCTTTTCCCATTATCTTTCTTCGAATGCCACATCTCTTCGGCATTTATTCTCTGGCCGTCCTCGGACATATACTCGAATGTCCTCGGTGACCACCTCTTGGGTCACTCAAAAGCCTTCCATCCATTTACATTGTCTGTTTGACTTTGGGATACAATAAACAGTAAACCAAATACAGCACCACCGTCAAGTCCGGACCTGCACGGCGCATACCACTGAAGAAAGAAAGCAGGCAAGACAGAGAGACGTGTTCTCATGCTGTAAAACATTCGATCGGTCCATCAGACTTCGCTCAGTGCAAGCAGGTTCAGAAATGCCGGCAACACGCTCGAAAGGGAACCAGTGCCTCGAAGGGACGTTGCGGCGAAGTAACGATTGCTGGGTGACGTGACCATTGCTGCCGTATCCCTTGTAGGGCAGTGGTGTAAAAGCTATCTTGGCGATCATGTCAGCACACTGCGTCACACCACACGGGTTCTACACACGACCATCGTCTATCCAAACTGGATGGTAACGCACTCTGACCATCTGCAATAAAGCGCGTGACGAAATGGAATGTCGCAAAGAACGAGCTCTGTAAAGTGACCCCATCGGCATCGAGCTCCAGCTGACGTTCAAACCGTCCCCAAAGGTGATCTACATGTTGCAAGCAACGCAGAACGCACACCAAACATGTCCACGACGAAAAACCGGCCTTTCCGAGCAGCCGAAGTTTGCAAACCATTCCAATGTTGTTCGCTCTCTTTCTCGCAAGGGTACTCTTGTAGCAGGATCCTGGATGCAGAGGTCCACCAGCAGTCGTGTCGATGCATGCGAGATGGCTTCACGCCGAAGATACACGGTCAATTCCACACCGATCGATCACCGGACCAATACGCTCCCGCTTGTACGGCATCACGCTCGTGTGCCTATGGGCCCGCGCACATGAGGTGTGTAGACGTGAGACAAGCAGCCAACACACCGGTTTAAAACCAAGTCAAGGCTGACGATGTGTTTAAGGTGTGTGCGTGAGTATGGGTTTGTTTTGCATTCGCTATTCGCCGAACTCCACAGCCTCCAGTAGCCGCCACTGGTGGAGCGTACGGCTGGCTGTAGTGTTTTTTGCTTGCAGAAATTTGCACCAACAATCGCAGAGTGGTGACAGGCGTTGGATACCGCAGATCGTGCAGATCTATCTTACAAGAAGCACATCGACGATCAACGGGTTAAGATCGACAGCACGACAATGCAGCTTTCAAGCGGTTTACCGTAATTAAGGTATGGCGAGCGTGAAAAACGATCGTTTACTGCAGGTTGGAAGGTGCAAAAAAGTAGTTTAAAATAAACTGCACTATCGTGATGGCGACTCGATTGTGTCGCCGCGCAAGTCTTACAGGGACAAGACTGGTTCAAAAACCCAGCAGCACTTGACTATCCAGCTACGTGTGATTAGAGTCAAAGAAAGTTAGAAATGGCAGGCCTCTAGACCTCTGGAGATTTTTGTGCCGGTTAAAAAGATGAACTCTCTCGTAAGAAGCAGACTTTCGGAGCTACAGAGAACTTTTGCAACCAACAATATAAGGAATGGGACATTCTAACAGAATAATGATAAGAACGTAGAGCTTTATGCCACACAAAGAAGGTACTTATCAACAATCCGTATGGCTCGAAGAATAGAAGAGCTACGCAAGCTCGTTGGAGCTGCACTTTATTGATCAGTGAAACCGTACTGAAGAACGATTACCAGCCGGACAAGCCTAAGCATGATGTGATGTGCAATCGTGAGCGGATCAAGAAAGAAGAAAACTGAACGAGTTTAATGTACTCAAGCCCTACTTAAGAATGGCTCATCGGAGCTTAATGACCCGTTATTAACTTGCACTTTCTCTCTATATGCATGTTGCCTTTCGCTCTATCTCATGTTCCAACGTGTTTACTGTAATCTTTTGTAACTGCATTTAGTTGTTGATTCCTCAGATGGTTTGTTGATGCATTCACTGTATTAAATGTCTATAATTTACTGTACGATTGTTATTCTTGATGATTATTCTATTGCAGCATTTATTAAGCCGATTTATCAGATGCATTATCAAGCTTCCTGCATTCGTATAATCAGTAGAGTTTTTGTTCAGAATTTTGGGAACAATAACTACATCCTTGTGATCCTTAACTCCAAACTATTGCACAATGCTCTGAAGTGTACGATTAAAAATAAATCAGCTATTGAACTGGCAGATCGATCCTTCGTTTCTACCTCTTTGTTTCTAGTGCACAGGGAATTCTATTCTGGGGGCCCTGCTTCTAATCCTAACTATTGACGAACAGGTTAACTCCCGAAGGTAACAAGAAGTAAAGTAAAGCATCAGCTAATCCGTATCTTGCAAAAGGCATCCACTGTTTATCATTAGCAGTTATAGTTTGACGCGGTTCGACGGTTTCCGAACCACCGACCGTGCGTCGTTATGCGGAAGACAACTGCTGATCCGTTTTATGGTTACGTGTCGTACGCGATCCACTCCATTCCGCATCTGCCACCAGCTACCCCTTCACAGCCTCACACGTACTCTGTGACTTCCCTTCTCGTTTTTGTCTATAAATTTATGGCCACGTTCAAATACGGTTGAACGCACGCTTCTCACGAACGTTCGAAAACCGATAGCCGCCTTCCCTTGGGGTGTGCGCAGTGTTGTGAATGCTGCGCCGTTCTACGCCGGCTCGCCGGTTGCGAATGATAATGAAATCATAATAATGCCGGTACAACAATTTGTGGCGTGGGGTGTCGTGTACGTCCAGCAGACTCTACCTACTCCCTCCTCTAACGGAAAGAAGAACCGACAAAAAAAGAAGAGACAAAACCCCCCCGATCGGATCGCGAACGTGTTGTTGATGTTGGTTAATTTATGCTGCCCACGGTTGCTCCAACACACCCGACCGTACCGAACATTTGGTTTGGATGGGTGCTTCGTCGACAAGGGGCCTACGGTAGAGGCCGATAACGCAAAAGGAACACTGAAACATTGCCACTTTTGGGACGATTTGTTTCTTCTGTTTCTGGCTTCGCGTCGCACTTTCAAGGACGTGGTGACAGACCGCCAACTACTGACGCAGGCACATGACACACACGAACATGGCCGGAACATCGGTTGCCGACAGCGCGAATCAATTTCAACCGTACGTTCTTATCATGCGGTTTTTGCTGTTTTCGTGCTCCCATCAAGTAAGCGGATTCGTGTGCTAATGTTATGGTATTTTAATCTACGAAGATTGAGTAACATATTATTTCAAAACGCATACAAAAATGCAACCTAAATATCTTGTATTATTGTTCATCTCTACGCAACTTCAATTCATGTGATAAAGATAACAACCGCCCCATAGATTTAAATGAGCAAATCATCTTTCAACCATGGCGACTGTTCCATGTTAGTAGCTTCTGTAAAACCATAAATTACTAATTAACAATGTTTTGATCAATCGATCATGAAATAGTCGTTCCCGTTAAGTTGGCGCCAACACCTCACAAATACTTTACCCTCAGCTTTGCTGTTGTTTGTGATAAAATAGGAAAACAGCAAAGGAAAAAGGAAAGAATGAATTTCACACTTTAAACCATTCAAAAACCAGTTTGGATTTGGAGATTTGGTGACGCGCGTTTTGTGTGTTTCACACAACGCAAAATCTTCTTACATTGCTATTTTTGCTCTAGCGATTGTCGTTAGCCTAAATCAATAGAAACCATCTGTGGCCAGCTATAGAAACGTAATCGATTCGCGCACCGGTCAACGGGCGTATAATGCGAGCGAACGTTTGAAAAATCGCCCTTGAAAAAAACCTGCGAAACCCCGGAAGTAAGACAGCGATAACATCCCAACCTGATAAATGGCATACGGTCGTCCGCAGAGTGGATCAGCACCAACAATACTAGTTTCAACATCCCACAGCTCTGCGGGTCGTGGCTTCTTAGCCACGTGCCATCGATGGAGCGCACCGTTCAACTTAAAATAAGTGCACCGTGGACCTCTGTTTCAACGATCTTCCACCGTCAACAAGGCAAAAACTCCTTTTTTCCTTTTTCTGCCAACCGTTCGAGACAAAATTCACTAGTTGCTTTCCAATTTTCATGCCTTTTTACGAACATTGCAACCTGAATGAACGGAAATGGAAAATGAAAACGGTGAAAAGGCGAAAGTACGTGCGAGTCTATACTTACTTGATCAGGAACATGATCGTGGCACCGATGCACACGATCACTGCCGTTAGCGGTAGCAGGTTGGTGATTTCTGCCGCGGAAAATGCTAACGTACTGAACGCACTCATCGTGGACGTTTTTGTGTGTGTGTGTTTCCTTCTTATTGTATATTTTACGTACGACTCTGAAAGTCGTTTCACACAGTGTTCCAGTGCCTGTGTCTGCTGGAATGAACTGTTGTTAAGCAAACAGTGCCAATGTTGTTATCATTACAGCAAACTATTTCTAGATTTCTGTTCTGTTTCTGCCCGGTGGATCGCACAAAAAGTGAGACCGTAACGTGATTGGCACAGATCGATCGATGGCACGCGATTGCAGGGACAGCCACCTACATGGACACATGCACGATCACAAACACTCGCCGATACACTCACAAAAACACTGCTGGATGGCGTGCGATAATAAATAAAATTAAATCAACTAATCAAACAAACAAACACTACAGTTTCATCGAATTTAAGCACGCGTGACACTTTACTGTTGCGTTCCTCCACTGCACAAAAAAGCTGCTCTCAATCGATTGATCTACCACCGTACGGAAGACGATTCAGACCACAAACAACAATATCCGTCCGTCGCTGTAGCCGCCCGTTTGACGATGGGACAGGGAAAAAGAGAAAGTATCCCGAATGTAGATCGTTTGTGATCGTTTCGCCTGTTTGCCTTTCTGATTTGGGAGGGTTTTTTTTCTCTCTTATCGTTCCTTTATGCTCTGCTCTCGAGCTTGGTTTGTTTGCTTACGCGCCGGCGCTTTCTTTCGGCGCGATCTCGCGGGAAGTGCGGACACGGACGCCAGACGTGGGAAACAAGATGAAAGTGCCGCTAGCTTCACAAACTGCTTCTCCGTCTTTGTCTTTCTCGGTCGCTTTTCTCGTTGGTCCGATCCGCAGCGAAATGGTGTTATGTTGTTGCGCAGTTTTCAACCGCGTAAGGTGAACTTTCACGTGAACGCGACCAGGTTTATTAACCTCCAAGGAAGGGTTTATTCTCCGTTATAGGAACGGTATTCTACACGGTGCTCCCTTTCTCTCTCTTTCTGGTATCGCGAGTGCTTCCTGCGTATACCTTTATCCGGATCAAAGGTGTTTCCGATCGGTTACTTCCACCAACAAACGGGACCCAATAAAACCTTAGCCAACTGCTCGCGCTGCGCACAAAAGTATGCTGTCCGTGCACAATATGCTACACGTACACGTCAAAAGCCAACAATGCCAGTGACGACTGCAACAACTTGAAACGATGCTTCCCGGCCGAATCGGTACATTGCTTCCGCCTCTCAACAGCGCTGAAACATAACTGAACCGTGCGTGAATGCGTCCGTCCGGTCGGGCGAGCGAATAGTGCTTCGGTGGTCCCCACCTACAGCACCTGCCACCATTCCTACCCACCCTCCACCAAAACACCCCTGCTGACACCACCAAACGCTCAGCTTCTATGAGCGACCGGATGAACGAACCTGCAGAGCGCACGAACAATCGAACGAATGGCCGGGTGCAGCAACCGGAGCTGGTCGTACAAGATCGACAGAATGATGATGACGATGATGATGGTGGGGCAAAACTTGCAGCTCTGCTTTTGTGGCAAGCAACAGCATCAACAAACGCGGTTTGCCACGAACTCGCGACTAAATTGTTGGGGGCCCAGTTCGGTGGTGGTTGTTATCTTTCGTTATTTTCATTTCCTTCCTCGTCACCGCTTTGTCCCGTGTTCCGTGTGTCCCTTATTTCGTGGGAGCCAGTGTTCTAATGCATCTTCTGCTTTTAACGTTCCAACACGTCAGCTGCACGCACCGAGATACCGCCACTTCAGCCGTTTTCCTATGATGATGCCAATTGGATGGCGCAGCTGGAACGATTGGGTTACGATCGTTTTGATGATGCTTTGCGTATCGGCCAAAAATGATGCACAAAATCAGGAACCAAGCACAAACAGAGCTTTATCGATACTGCCCCGCACAAATTTCTTCATTCAAGCTAAAACGAAAATAGGAAAAGAAAGCGTGTGCTAGTTAGAATTATCTTTACTCTGATCGTCTGTGAGAAATGGGGGTTGGTGAATGGTGATTGTGCCATGATTAAGAGCCACTTTCCCATCGCTTTCACCGCAAATTATTTGCTATTCTCTTGCTTTATTTTTAATTTCCTTTTGGTTTTATGGTCATTTGAGCGCAAAAACAAACTTCTGGCAATTAACTTTTTGTTAAGGGATCATTTATCATATTTACAGATAACAACCTTCGTCAGGCTCCGTCAGGAGGGGTGATCATGTCATTGGAATGGCACCGGACGCCCCATCCCACAAATTCCTTTTAGGTCGTCTGAATGGAAAGAGTAGTTCTACTAAATTAAGATGTAGTGATTTGGTAAGTAAAATTTACAGTTATTAACCGTAAGATAGCGAATTATGTCGAAGTACACAATTACGAGTTGAGTTTGCTCGTAATTTAAGCATAACTGATCAAAGTAACACATGAACATGAAGTAAAAGTTCACCCACAAGTGCACCAACCTTTCTTCAGAAGCAACAGTTAAACTTTTAACACAATTATCTGAAAAGAAAGCCATATAAAATGTAAATTATGGTGAAACGTTCTGCACGCAGCCCAATGCCTTCGGCCTTTTCAACAAAAACAAGTGCTAATATATTACATCATCTGATAGGAATGTTTTTTTCCGTCTCCTTGAGGTGGTTTGGTTTGTATCATCATTCGTTCGTTCGTTCCAGCGGGTTCCGATCGGTTCGCTAGGGAGCACGCGGTATTTTTCGTGTCTCCCTCCCATCATACGCTCACAATCAGTCTTATCGTTGTTTTACCCGACGCATGTTTGCACAGTTGACTTCTTTTCTAACCATTGCCCAACCCCCCACCCACAGGTGCTTTGTTGGCACTGGGCTGCTGTGCGAACGAACGCAGTGTTTTGTTTTCTTCAAACGCACACTACGATGGCACACGGAACAGAACGGCAAACTAGATTGCACTTCAGCTTCCACGAAACCCGGGGAAAAATTATCGGACGGAGCCCGTCGTCATGGTGTATCCGCCAAAGGAAGGACGTTTTGCGTTTGCTAAGAAGTTCATTGATGCGTGTACACGGACGTAAACGCGTACCTGTGCGTCTATCGCCCTCTATCTTTCCCTTTTCGGCTGATTTTGTTCCGTTCGCTTTCTATCGGTTTCTTTACTAATTTTCCTCCCCCACTACACGCTACTTGTTTGATGTAGTTGCTCAACTACAGAGCGTCGTACCAACGAAGGGCAGCCTTTAAGTTGGTGCTTATGATGCGTCGTCTGTGCTCCCTTCCTCCCCACTCCACCGTTTTTGGCGTCCTTCAGCAGTTGGATTCTTGTTTATATTTTACATCGATATGAGGGCTTTTCGTCTGTTGTCTAGAGGGCAAACAATGCGTTTACGGTGCTTGTTATTCCAGGCCACAATATGCTACGCGCCGTCAAACCGTGGCCTTAAATTTGCTTCACTGAGATGAAATTGAAGAACACAAAAAAAAACGCAAAACTATGCACAAAAATAGCGATGTTTCCCATTCCCTTTGATAGCCTCATTTTGGGTGGCCACTAGGATAGAAATACCGTTTCGCTCAACCATTTCCATCCCACCGACCGATCTTCCGGAACGGTTTAAATCTGCAAATTCCCATCGTCATTTTTGTTTTTTGTGGTAAGTTTGCCCAAATGAACCATCTAACGGTGCAACCAAAACCCGGAGCATGACCGATCGTAGGATGAAGAAAATACCAAAACGAGAATGTGGGACACTAACCGAAAGCGTCACAATTTTCTTCGATAGACTTCCGCCGATGGAAGATGTGAAACTGTGACAACCATGAACTACTCTGCTAGGAAACCATTTCGTGTTTGCCTCTTAAATTTGGCACACCGTTTAACACCCACGGTCCGATGTGGTCCGCACAAAAGGGTGATGATGAATGTGAGCTGTAAGCGTCTTTTACTCTCGTTCGAAAGCTCATAAATTCTGACACATCTGGTTTTTCCAGCAAGTATACAATCCGAACTAGAATATGATAAGTGGGCTAGGTAAATTTGTATTCTTTTGTTGTTTGCTAAAAGTATGAACATGTCCGAAGGTATCACCTGCAGCCGATGTCCTTTGTTGTTTATCTTGCGGCAATGAGAATCGTTTCTAAACGAGCATGCACCTTTTCAACAGAAAATGTTACTCTTGTTACAGTCTCTCCCTAAAGGCAATGGACGCATCAGACGAAGATACCAACAGCTCACAGCCTGCATCACTTTGCATCGTGGTTTCCAGTTTTTCCACGATACCCCATACATCAAGTATCAATCATTGTTCTATTACATACCTTCTTCAAACTGTCTGCCGTTGCCGAGCTTTTGAATGTTTTTTTACCTAACGATACTTCAACAATCACACACTTTTTTGTTGCCAGACTGGCGCACAAAAAACACGCAGCTTCTTTTCATTAGTCACGTTTGTTATTGAGCGTGTGGAATGTTTTTTTTATTAAGCAAAACATTCGGAAGACGTTCGGCGCACTGTCACGAATCAGCTGATTCAAAAATTTCCCTTTGGGATGACTTTGACGTGTGCTGTCACACGCGACTGGGGATATGTGCCCATGCAGCAAAAGGGATTTTATTAGTATTATTTAAAATGATCGTTTTTTGGGAGTTATTTTATTATTTTTTTAAGTCTTGTTAATAACTTCACCGAAACAGAATCAAATAAGGATATACACTTGTCAAACAATATGATGTGCAATCGGATTACTTTTAGCCATATTCCAGGCTTGATTTAACCTTGTATTGCAGATTAAACGGGACTTTCAAATTTAAACAAGTCTGCACATAGATAATGCTTTGATCTGACCTAACTACACGAACTTTAATGAGTTAATAATACATATATAGAGACTCACTTACTATCGTACAGAAAGTTGATAAGTGCTATTTTGCTGTATAATCAACAAACGCTTATGTTCACAGACAAACTGGATACAGAATAGATCCAACATAATATTTACCAACATATCTCCTTATCTCTTGTCATTATCCTTATTCCTACGATTACTCCAGCAACTACGCCCTATCACATCGATCGCATCGATCTGCATCACAAATAATGATGGATTGACAAACATTAATAATTAAAGAGAAAAAAGGGACACAGTCTCGCACAGGTGTCGCAGAACGGGTCACGAACATTATTTACAGCTTCTTGCCTGTCCGTCAACCGTTGCGCCCCTTGCCGCACCTAAATTCACGACGAACCACACTCCTATCACAAGCATGGCGCGGAACTAGCTACCGACCTAAACACGCGCATCAAGCCCAACCCAACCAACCGACCGAAACGAATTTGTTTTGTTTTTCACCGTTGCCATGGTGGAGGTTTTTTCTTTCCTTCTTTTGACTGCTGCTCCCCCTGTGGACGGAGAGCTTTTCTTTGGCTTTCGTAAACCCAGGCTCAGAGGATTCCGGTCCGGTGAGCTAGACGTGTGCTGCACACAGGTACATTCGAGAGTCTCAGGCATCAGGACATTTCAGCGGTTCAAGCGTAGTACCTAAAATCCGCGGATTAGTACATGAAAAGTCGCTAAAATATTCACGCCCGAAAGCAAGCAAGAAGAAACGCATAAATAGCGAACCGAAGTTGTGCAAATGTTGTGGTCATTTTACGATTACGCTCAGCACGCTGGCGCGCGGTAGAGTGTCAACGGGTCATCTGGTGGAAGAAAAACGGGTTTGTTTGCGCCCACTGCACAACTTCTTCAAGGCGCGGGCGATGTCGAGAGTCTAAGGAAAATCGAACGACACAAATCCGCGTACCGTAGCACCGTCAGTGTGGCGATCGATTTTCGCTTCATTGAATTCGGCATCCGAGAGGACGTGAACGAAGGTGTAGTTTGTGGTTTTCCCCGTCCGAAGAGCGAGCGCTGGTAAGCAGGAACATCCGAGCGCTTTCCGATGGAAGGAACAGTTGGGCAGAGCTTACCGTGCAGAAGGACCTAGCAACACACCGGGAGATGCCGAATAGTGATCGTAATTGGTTCGGAGTGTTTTAACCGCGTAATATAGCGCATGTTGTGTGTTGGGCAATTACCCGTCAGCTTACTTGGATGATCTAGTCGCAATACAAACAATCTGCAGCAGAAGACACACCTGCTGTGCCTGGATTAGTGATTGCAGTGACGTGCGCGTGTATGAATCGACATTCCTAGCAACTCGAAAGGCCCGATACTGGAAATCAGACGTAATACGAACACGACCCATCCGCAACCCGCTACCAACGGTACCAACGTGGCGGTCCGTATGGACAAATGGTTCGGGGAGAAACGGTTGTGGTTGTTTGGTAATCATTTACCGCTACTACCACGCAGGTAACGTTCCTGTTTCCCTTGTTCTGTACCCCAGGGCGCCATGTTTAGTGCTCCGGTTCGCACTTAGTACATTCGTTGTATTGTTTCCTTTATACAAAACCAAGCTAAGTGTAGATAAACTTCCCACAATGAACTATTAAAACTAACTGTGACTTTTAGACAGGAGAATACTAATGTACCGAAATACTAATGTACCAAAAAGTGGACCAGAAAGCTCCTGCATCGTATGCAATTGGAAGTACTCAGTCAACTTCACTCAGAGGATTTGTTTGTTGTGCGAAAGTCCCACCAACCGGTCGGAACCGAACCAGTCGGCACCACCAATATTTCCGGTAGCTAAGGATAATGAGGGCGAAAGGCGTGCAGTGCTTTGAACTCGTGCCGGATTGCTTTGGCTGAATGTGTTTTGCACCAAACACAGGGCAGGCTAGGAGAAATGTCCGAGAAAGAGAGAGAGAGAGAGCGAGAGAGGAAGAAGAAATGAAAGGTTTTGATGGGTGTGCGAGCACGCTCCGTTGGCATGTAAAAGGAGTTATTTATGGGTCCAATTTTCCAAGTTCGTCCTGTGTTTGTCCTAAACAAATGCAAACCGGTCGATTCGGGATTGGCACGTATCGTGTATCTGTTTTTTTCCTTTCCAGTTGGAACGGTGAGAGCATCGAAAGCGAAATCATGAATGGCAATGTAAAACAGACCCTCGCTCCCCCCTCCCTCTTTTCTGGTTCACCTGCACCCAACAACAAAACAAACTTTGTTTTCGAATAGTTCTGTGTGCGTGGGTGTGTGTGTATTTGAGTGTTGCTTTTTTTTCACATTTTATTTTGGGCATTGATTTTGCACACACATATCTCAGTCAGTCTGTTATTGCACGCAAACGTGCGCTACGAGCAATTGGGAATCCATTATCGATCGGTCCAACTCCACCACTGTCGGCTGCGAACTATTTCCGGCCGGGGAAGGTAGGTGGTGTGATGATGGGTCCACCACCATTGGTGCTGCTGTTGTCGGGGAACACCGTGGTCGAAACGGGTGGTGCCAACGTGGTTATGGGGTTTTCCGGTACAACACTTCCGTCGGACATGATGTACACGGTGTCCGCAAACACGATCGCTAGATTGTTGATTGCATCCGCCGTGATGGAGGTGGCACCCTCGGGGAACTGGATGTCCATGTTCTTCTGGCCAGCCAGATTGGACCGGAAGTTTACCGGTAGGCCCCGGACCGGACTGGTCGCTGCAAACGGAGCGACAGCTACCAGCAGCACGGAAGCAACGAGGATCAGCTTAGCGGCCATCTTTACTGCGACAATGTCGGTTTGGACGTTTGAAACGGAGAGAACACTGGACACTGGAACTGTTTATGGCTGTACGACTGCGGGAAACCGTGTGACAGCTTACGCCATACCCACTGCACCATTTATAGCCCAAATGTGGCTAGAGCCTCAAGCAGGATATAGAACCCTTATCTTTCACCTGCCGGACATTACTAATCGCTGGCGAAACAGGCGTCGCATACAACATGATGTATTGAAACACGGGGAAGAACAATGTTTGCTGGGGTTTGGACATCAGGGGGACATTATAAGAAAACCCCCCAAAACACCACGGGAGTAGCTGGATTACTAGCTGGAGGGAATGGTATGTGAAAAGTCGGTAGCAAACAAATGACTCACGAATATCCGCTTTAACTAGAAGCGAGTTTCAAGGTTTCGCAACAGTACATCCTAAAACCATTGTTCGGAAGTAACAATTTCTTCTTCCCAGTGCCGAATATTTATCGATTTGCCACCAGGTTTGCTGTCTGTCCGGGTTCATTCAGACGATCGTAGTTGCTTCACTGCTCCGCAGCGCATTGCTCACCACGATGCGACTCATGTTAGGCGATTGATTGATGAGTGTCGTCCAGAATTAATGACCTAGATTAGTGGAACACAAATAGCTATCTGGCAGAAAACATTCCAACCGATACGTAGCATCGTTTCCACGTTTCAATGTCAGAAGTTAAAGACGCCGGTTGTGTCGACTGTGTTTGACGAATGGATTGAACCGGTCAATTGCTGATATGGTCGATATGGGCAGTGCAACATATGCCTGTAATATCTCGTACTATTGCAGACCTTTAATTGATTTGGATAGCTGAATAATGATGAAATGATTGAAGCAGTAGATTTTCGGTTTGGTTCGCCGGTGTTCGAAATCTGGTTCTTCTCCATCGCCGAGTGAAAAAGGAGACAGGTTAGAACCTATCTCTCTCTCCTGCGAAGGAGATGCTAGGAGGTGACTGGTCTACTGTGCCGTCTTCTTCTCAATCTGCCGCATCGTAAAGGTCTGGTGGTTTATTTTCCGTTTTGAAATCTTCACTGTCAGCTTCTAACCATCTCGTCTAAGAATAAGACCAGCTGATGTTGAATAATGCTTCATCTTCGTCAGCAGCACCACACGCCCAAGAGGTCTAGAGCTGTGCCATTTCCAGCTTTCTTCACCCGTAGCTGGATGATATTCAATCGTGTGTGCGGGCCACTTCGTGATCTTGGCCTGCTGTAGGAGTCCCCTAAACCGCTCACGGTCGAGACGAAGGCGCTCGATCGAATCGTTATCCCAATCCAATCCATCATTATCCCGGCCTTTCTGGCGGACGCATCAACGCTATCACTCCATCTCAATTTGGTCCTACCACGCTTCATCTGAAAATTGTGAGTGAGTTCGTCAAGTCGTCATTGTAGCGACTCCTCCATTGTCCTTCTACAAATACAGGGGCAACAACCCTTCTGAGCATCTTCCGCTCGAACAAGGCTTAAAGAATTTCGTCAGTTTTGGACAGAGTCCATGTCTCAGAGGCGTATGTGAGTACTGGAACTATATAGGTTCGTCGCGATAGGTTTTTTGAGTAGAAAAGTTGTTGAGGTGTACAACAGACGATTTTACTACACGATCTGCTCTATTCTCTGGATCTACTTTGTAAATGTTAGATGTACGGAAAATGGTGTAGCTAAGCGTTAGGTATCACAACTCATATCACTTAAAGAAAGCACGCACTGACGCTGTAATTTGTAAAACTATGACCTACTACACAGCACATTTCACACATTCTCCCGCAAGGGAAGCAGGAACCGTCGGAATATCCCAACCACAAGGCACAGTTTCGCTGTAACGATTGTTTTAACTTTTGACCTTAAACGATTACTTCAGCGTGGCGTGTAAAAGTTTTCTCTAGAACTGCTGAAATCGATCCGAAACTCGACTCGGAAAGGTCAACCCGAACCCGGGGTGAGATGCTTGCAACATATCCTACTGGCCCACTGTAGGGACCGGCAACGGCGATGACGGTAGCGACATAAGACGCTGTTACCATCACGCCAAAGGCGCGTACAAACCGTACGGCTCTTGGCGCGATAATTATTACCGATAAAATCTACCCCATCCTCCGTCGTGGCCTTCTGTTCTTCCCTTTCCCCCGACACAGTACAGTGCGATTGGTATTTGGAAAAGTTCTAGCCCAACATTTATCCTTAATGGATTGGGAATAGGACTTAACTAGGGCGAATGAATATATTAGGAAGTATCGTGGATCCCTTGGGAGCTGTTGGCAGATAGCGCGAGGCTCGTAAGAATATGAACTTTTAAATTATGGAAAGAAAGAGAACACACAAAAAGAGCGAACACTACAGGTTCTGATAACTACAGGGTTGATAACTGATCTGTTAATTACCTAGAACCTGTGGCTCTTAAACATTTAACATTGTTGAATCTTTGAACTGAATGAATGAATCTGAATCTTTATTCCAAAGGGTCATGAATTCTCTAAAATCGGCTAAGATTCCCCCGACCATCGGTTGCCCAGACTCATGAGTCAACCAAGAATAATGACCTCCAAGGAGCTCTGATGATTTATGAATCTATTGAGAATGGATTCCTGATATGACTCGTGTTCAATTTACCGACTACTACGACTACTACTATTAAAGAACTTCCACATTACCTTAAAGTCACCATCTGCAATGCATCTTAGTTGCGTCCCTTAACCGATCCACTTGGTGCATAATTCATTCCCTTCTCCTTTCGATCGCCTTCTTCCACAGCAATCTACCCTTCAGATGGACATCCGGCGAGTCAAAAGCGGAAGGAGTTATCAAAGCCATACAGGAAAGGTAAGACAAACGTCACGTTTACGTCTGGCTTCTGCGTCTGGCCGACTGAGGCCGAATGGTCGCCGGGTAGGAATGGAAGGGGAAAAGGGTTGTTTCCTGGTTGTAACGAAACTGCTCCATGACGACATAACCACAACACACGGAGACAGACCGCTTTTTTACGTTCCCGCTTGTGGGCTACCATTGTGCTACTGCCGCACATCATAACCGCAGAACATATCCACAAAGACGTACCGTCCCGAAACCATCTCCCTAACGGTAATTGGCGGTTTGTATGAAGCGGCAAGGTACCGGGTATTGATTTTCGGTTTGCTTCCGAATCTGCCTCTCCATGCGCTAACGCCAACCGTCGAGGTTCTTCGGTGGGCGCTTTATTCGTTCTTTCTGACCACCGTGATGATAAGGTTCTGCATGTATGTACGTTTAACCAAGGTAGGTCCTTGCGGGGGTTGTTGGGACTCGAGTATTTGAGTAACGTTCATTCGTTCGAGAGCGCGCGTGTGTGTGTGTGTGTGTGTGTGTAATACGCTTTACTCACTCCCTGACATTGAAGGGGGCCAACGGCCCGGTGTGGGCCCTCGCTTCAACCAAGGCTAGTGCCAAACATTTGCGTTCTAATCGAAGGACTCACGTGAAGGATTCGTGTCCGAACATTTAACCACTAGCGTAGTCGCAGGGATCAGGGTAGAGTGGTGCGAGAATTGTGCTTTCGTTCTCGCTCTTGCCGAATGGAATCTTCTTGAAGTAGTCATGGACCATCGTGTGAAAGACTGACGGTGTGCACAAAGCGAATGCCCGCCCGTTTCTAACCTACAAAGAAAGAGAAGGGGCAAAAGTTTAACTGGTCAGGCGATTTTTCCATTTAGCGATTCGGGTCCGTCTTCTGGACGTGGACCCCGGATGGATTCGGTCCGGCAGTGAGCGTCGCAGTTCACGTTGGAGAATGTTCCAGGGAACATTCGCTGTCGTTCGGTCGCGCACGATCATATACGGTGTTCCCGAGCAAGAGTCCTGCGGCTGCACCGTGTCCCTGCAACCAGACGAGTGGCCGGGATCGTTGCCAGCCAGTGTACAACCGTACCCACTTACCGACACCCACGCTTACGGCAGCATGTTCGTCCTGTCGACACTTTTTTCCAGATCACGGGGCAGCAGTAGAATGGACCGGTACGAGAAGCTCAGCCGGCTGGGCGAAGGTTCGTACGGTGTGGTGTACAAGTGCCGCGACCGGGAGACGGGTTCGCTCGTTGCGGTCAAGCGCTTCGTCGAGTCCGAGGACGATCCGGCCATACGCAAGATCGCGCTGCGTGAGATACGACTGCTGAAGAACCTGAAGCACCCGAACCTTGTCTGCCTGCTAGAGGTATTCCGGCGGAAGCGCCGTCTGCATTTGGTGTTTGAGTTTTGCGAGCATACAGTGCTGCATGAGCTGGAGCGACATCCAGAGGTACGTTAAAGCCGGAAGGTCGGAACGCGAAACTGCAAGTGATAGTGAATTATAATTATTTGTTTTTTGTTTTTATTCCCCCGCACTGCCTGCCTGCCCAGGGTTGCCCCGATAACCTCACGAAGCAGATAACGTACCAAACGATCCAGGGTGTCGCCTACTGTCACAAGCAAGGCTGTCTTCATCGGGACATCAAACCGGAAAATATTCTACTTACGGCTCAGGGACAGGTGAAGCTGTGTGATTTTGGTTTCGCCCGTATGCTAAGTAAGTAACGTGCTGTCACTAGTAGTCATCTTAGTAGTCGCTCGTAGTGCGCAATGAATCTTTTCTGGAAGAGCCATTCATATGAATCTCCAATCTGTTGTGAATTTTGGATGAATCATGGATCTTTGAGGATTATTGAATCCTTGGCATAGAGATTCAGATGAGATTCACCCAACACTAGAGTACGTAGTAGTAGACCTTAGGCGCCATGTTGTGAGTGTTGATTGTTTACTATATGAGTGTTGGTTGGTTGCGAATGTGTTTCAGGTCCCGGTGAAAATTACACAGACTATGTAGCAACACGATGGTACCGAGCGCCGGAGCTGCTGGTCGGGGACACACAGTACGGCACGCCGGTGGACGTATGGGCCATCGGGTGTGTGTTTGCGGAGCTGGTACGCGGTGATGCTCTCTGGCCCGGCCGTAGTGATGTCGATCAGCTGTACCTGATCAGACGCACGCTCGGCGATCTTCTACCTCGACATCTGGCCATTTTCAATCAAAATGAGTTCTTTAAGGTAAGCAGCGTTGGAGTTGAATGGAGCTATATGTTGACCACCATTTGTTGGTTTCGTTGGGCTTTATCCTTACAGGGTATAACGCTTCCCGTGCCACCGACACTGGAAACACTCGAAGCCAAGATGCCATCACGTACCTTAGCCAATCCGTTGATGATGGATTTTCTGAAGGTAAATTAGATGTTGTGCACTGCTAATGTACCGATATCTAATGGCGCTGTTTCACCGTTTGCAGAAATGTTTGGACAAAGATCCCGCCAAACGCTGGTCCTGTGAGCGGTTGGCCACGCATCAGTACTTTGAGGATTATATTACCAAACAGAAGGAGATCGAGCAAACGATTACGCTAGAACAGAAGCAGAGCGGTAACCGGGAACTTAAGCCGAAAACATCAAACACCTCGCTGCCGCAGCTACCCGGAACGCAAGAGTCGCGTGTACCACAGAAGAACCTTTTCCTACGGTCCGACCATCACTTGCCAACCATATAAAAGAAGCTACGAGGGCTTTGCGAGGGTGTTGGGGGCAAGGGTTGACGCACACGTAGCACAATACGCATCCGTTTGCTCAGCTGCACTTGTGCGCCGTTGCATGCGATCGTAGATGTGCCCAGCAGGGAGGGAAAAGCAACGCTAGCAGCAGCAAGATATGTTCGTGCGAGATGTATTTCGTTCCATTACGCCTCTGTTACATCCTCTTGCTTTAGTTCAACGCGCAAATATCTGGACAGAACTGAATGATATTTAATTGCAATGATATGGAGTAAAAAGTATCTTCAATATATTAATAATGTACCTATAAGTCATTGATGGATTGTAATCGAATATTGGATGGATATTATTTCAAACTGCGATGAAGCATCACTGGATATAAGTGACCAGTAATCTGCCAGTTCATCTTTTCAACTATAGAAAGAAATGCTCCTAGCACTACGAGTTAAGCACAGTAGTTTTTACGTACCTCCAGTTCTTGTGATTCCGCACAGTGTTTTGTGTTTGCCTTGTTTATCTTATTCGCTTGCGGAATTCAATAAGTTTGGCAAGCCATGCATGATGCTCAGTTCCAGCGATTGATCTCATACGCTCCACTGATTCGATGCCATCAGGGAAAGGAAATTCAAAGCTCATTTTAATGTACTCTTCTGATGACGTTAAATTAGACAGTTAATGTTAAAGAGCACTACTACATTCGACAAAGGAAAGGTTAGACTGCATCGCTTTCTTCTCACCAGCAGCGCTAGTCGGTCAAAAGCCCGATCAGATAAGTCTCTTCTAAACATCCTAATTCGTGCAAGTTTCGTTTTTGATTTTTATGTTGCTTTGCCTTTATTATTTTTAGATTCCACAGTACAATATGATAGCATTATTTACATTACGCTCATGTATAAGAGACTTCTAGACGAGCCAGCTCTCTCGAGTGGTTTCGTTCTCTGCCGGACTTATGCTCTGCCATCCTATGCAGTGCAGTTGATGTCCGGTTGGTTTTACTTACACAAAAGCCATTTGAATTTACCCCCGATATTCTCGATTTCCCGCAAAACAGTTCCAACGATTGGAGTGTCGTCTTCAACGATCCTGAGTCGGATCACCTCGTTTCATCACCATATTACAACGACTATCTATCTAACATTTGCCGCTTTTACAAACAGAAACTCAAAGCTGATTGTTTGTTTGTCAAGTGGTTCGATTTTATACATCTCTTGTTTCCTTTTCCTGTTTGCTTGTTTGCAGAACAACTTTATATACGTCGCATTAAGCATTCTTTTCTACTGTTTCGTAGTCACTTTTTATGTGTGAATCACGGAACACATACACCTAAATACGTACGAGATGCATGTATTTTGTTTGTATTTCTACATTCATATTTTATATTCTGTTTCTAAATATTTTTTTTTCTCGACCAGCTCTTCACTGCATCTCACTTTTATTAGTGCTCATTTGTATCAGCAATGGGGGAGAGATTTAAAAACATGTTACACACATCTCCCAACATGCCGTGTTACAAACATTTTTGTGACTTTTCGCATTTCCTTTTTTTTATTTGGTCTTTGATGGGGCCACAACAGGAAGGGAAAAATAGGGAATGCAATTAAAGTTACCCTCTGTTGTTGTTGTCGTCGTCGTTCGGCTGCACTGCAGCGAACAGAAACAAAAAAAAAGAAAACATAACAAATGCAATTTTTTGTTACATATAAAACAAATACACATACACACATATTTTCATATAACAAGCGAAAGCAAGGGAAAAAAACAGTTTAACATGCAAAACACAATTGTAGCTATGCTTTCGTGAGACATATAAACGATAGATTTATTATTTTAAAAAAAATCAAGATATGCAAGATCTTCCCTTCGAGGCACCAGGCCAGGAAAGGGTATGTATACCCAGCCAGCCATCCCAGAAAAAATGCCAGCCAGAGACATACGCCTGTGTATGTTTTCTTGAATGCAGTAGAGCAACACGAATCAATTGTAGAGAGGGTAATTAGCACGAGACTGTCCACGTTCTTATCATTACAGTTTGACGTATATTGGCGTGAAAATGGTCCTTGCTATCGCATGTCTCGTGATGCCTTGCTGAGAATGTTTTTCGCCTTTCTGTTCCATCCTATTTGGCATTGGAAGACGTTCCTGCCAACTTTTGAACATCATTTCAAGACAGAAAATTAACAAAACCTCAACTTCGCTTAACACTACTCACCTTCTTTTTGACCTTCCTTACTGTTGCTGTTCTTGCTGACTGTTTATCGTATCCGGTGGACTTGTGGTGCCAAACTTTTCCAAACGTCGACGGCGCAACTCGCTCATCGCGGCACTTTCGGGTCGTTTTAATGCGCCCCCACCGTTTAGTTCCGTCACCCTCGATGGACCCGCTACATCCTGCATCTGATCGGGTGTAATGAGCAACACCTTACTATCGACCGGCAATGACTCCTTTTTCAGCTTCACTGAGGAATCATCTTCGTCGCTACTCAGCGGTCCGAGATCTTCTAGCTTCGGTTGACTCAACCCCGTACTACCGGCGGCCTTCCCGGTGGACGAGACGCTATTGTTACTTACTCTACTGCTATCACTATCACTAACCTTACTACTGCTAGGTTTATTGCTGCTGCTTTCGGCAACAACATTTGCTGTCACTGATGGATTACTGGTGCTACCATCACTTACAGCCGTTGTTGCCTCCGTTACCGAGGCGGTCACTGTTGTCGGTGATGTAGTAATGTTCGTACCAGTAACAGAACTACTAGCAGCAGCATTAGTAGAATTGGCCATCGCTAGATTAGGTTGTGGCGTTTGCTGCTGCAAATGAGCCACAGCTTCCGGTGGCAAACGGGCCGTTATGGCTGCGTACTGATTCATGAGTGCGACGGATGCATCGAGTAGCGTGCGTATATTCTGTAGATGCTTAATGCGTTCCTCAATGTGGCGCCTTTCATTGCCTTCCATTGCACGAACCTCCTCGTCCGACAGTGTGTCCAGCGATGGCGGCACTGGTGGCAAGGGCATCGTGTACGAGGGCATACCCACAAATGGAAATGGTGGCAACATCAACGGTGCTGGAGGAAATAGTGGCAACGCGCTGGTTCCTGTCGTCGTAAGACCTGAAAGAGAAATTCCAGATAAACTTGATTAACATAAAAAGCTAATTCTAATAACCCTTGAACTACCGAACCTAGTCATTTTTGGCTGAAACGCTTAATTATAACCACATAATTTGTTAATAAACAATTCTACCATATTTGATACATGGCTATTTTAATTCGTATAATTGTACTATAGAGCACGAAATCCAAAAAAATATTTAAAACATAGTTCAGCCATGAGCACCAATTACAAAAAACGCAGAAAACACTTCGTAATTGTAGTCTTTCTTAAAAATAACGGATCAATATATGTTGTAAACATTTGAAAAACTGACAAATTCCACTTACCATTTGCTAAGGTAGCTCCTGCAGTCACAGCACTACTACCGGTAACACCAGCGCTTCCGCTACCGGTCACCATCGTCGGACGACTAGTGTCGGTACCGGCTGCTACGCCAGCACCATTATTCGTATCGTTACCATTATTGTTCGGTGGTGGAGTAGCAGGTGTTGTGGCTGCTGTGATCGGTGTACGCAGAATGTTTAACCGGCAGGTTGGGCATGTCTGTTGCCGCTGGAACCAGGAACGAAGGCAAGCCGTGTGGAATATATGACCACACGGAAGCTTCTTCGAGTTGCTCACCATGTCCTCGCGACAAATGATGCAGATGTTGTCGGACATTTGTAGCTCCTCGGGTGTCGCATCCGGATAGAGCGTATTCATGTTGCGGATAGCGCGCCTTGATAGAATTACGTCGTTCAAAGCCTTCTTGAAGTTTCTATATAACGTAGACGATGGTAGAAGGAGAAGGCAAATATTGATAAGATAAGCTAGCGAGCCCGGTAGCGCGAGCGCATTACTTACCGCATAGTGTAGTACATCGGTCGGAAGGCGAACATTGGCAGGGTGAATATTTTAACCATCAAAATAACAAACACCACGTACAGTACGACACGCGTGAAGCCAATGATCAATTCGGTGTACAGCAAAAATACAGCCTTGTTTTCCCACGGTGTGTCTGAACGCAGTTCGGCTGCGTGGAAGATGTATTTAATAGCCGTGTTAATGACCATAGTCATTAGGATGGCATACTCGAACCCGAAGACAAGCTGCACCGTAACGCCTTTCGCGATAGTGGATTGGTACGCGTACGATATTAGCTCGTAATCGAACAACCCCAAACAGAGCAGCAGTCCGGCCACTCGGACGTGAAATAACCAACCGATCACGGGGCTGCGTTCCATCTGGAGAGTAATAATATGAAAGCTGCATTAATATCAAGAACTCCACCCCTAGATGTGCACAATTGCTCACATAATCCACACGATCTTCTGCCAACCAGTGAAAGGATTTCAGAAAGAGTAGCACTGTAAACAGTGCCACAAACTTTGGATTGAAATCATCCCGAAAGACGGTAAACGCGAGGCAGGTTTCCGTCAGCGCGTACCAGAACCGCTCCATCAGATGCTCGAACTCGGCAGCTCGTAACGTGCCCAGGAAGATTTTTTTCATCAGCTTGCCCAACATCAACACAAGCACTAGTGACTGAATGTATATGACCTTTGGAAAAGAGAAAATACGTGTACATAAAGCAAATCACTCCAAACGGTCTCATGCATAACGAAGGTACAAAGGAGAGGTTCGGTAACTTACAGCCATGCTCGGGTTGGATTTCGTGATGTACACCACCGACGGGTAAAACTGCTTCTTCTGATAGTAAGCATTACCAATCACCAGCCCGGTCAGCAGCATGCTGATCACGGACAGCCCTACGGTACGCATCTTGACGCAGTTTTCAGCCAGCTGGCTGATTGTTTCGAAGAATATGTTAATCTTGTCTACCGGACCTCCCGGTGGAATACGGTGCGCGAAACTTTCGTCTACCTCGACGTGTGCGTTGCGTCCTCACCCCTGGTACACCTGTGAAACGATCGTCCTCGAAAATTCTGCACCTTTTCGCCCACTGCACTGTTCATTCGCTTTCGTACGGTGGATTGTTTCGGTGCCGGGGTGTGCTCCCATCAAACTTGTCCGACCAGTGCGTGGCACACACGTAAAGATGTTTGCTCTACGGGGTGGATGTTGAGTGGACTGCGGGAAAAGCTTTATTTCTGCTATTCTTTACTACACTTTAAAAGTACACGTAAACACCACTATTTTCCCGAGAGCTGTCATAAATGCAACCATCGGTGATTGCAACATATGTCAAAACTTTTGCCAAGGTATCTCTAGCAAGTTGGGTGTTGGTTCAAGGTGCTGCACAGTGGGTAATTTTTTCCTATTTTCTTTTTTTCAACAACTTCCCCCGATGCAAAACTTCTTTCAAATAAAAGAATCAAAACTGATCATATGTATCATATGTGGCCTGATTTCTTATCCAATAATTAGCTCAATCTGATCGGCTGATTTCTTTACAGATCTGGAATTCAAAATGTTCACTCAATTTTGGTGGGCACTGTAGTCTATCTCAGTACCCATCCATAACAATGCAATTCCGTCACCGATGGCCGGCTTAATATTGTTAAGCATAGATAGGTTATCTTTCCACGTCCTTCCATCATCCGAGTAGAGCTACTAGCAGGCATTCATTTTTGCATGCTTCAGTAACTATCAGTGAAGAGCAAACGGGTATCATTTAGAGGAACAGAGCAGAAAACCGGTCATAATGGTGCATAAACATTTCGTGGCTGGCTACGATGCGTTTGTTGCATTTATGAAAGACTTCAACGGAAACGGAGGCGCGATCAATATTCTTTTCACTGGTGCAAAACTCGAGAACGGCCAGAGCTGGTGTGGGGACTGTGTGGAAGGTACGAATTTTGCTTGCATTTTTTATTCGGAATTCATCAACATGCTCAACATATTCTCAAACAGCGGTCCCATTCATCGATACCGCTGTCAACACGGTTGCTCCGGCGGATTCGCATTTCGTTTACGTCGATGTTGGCGATCGACCAACGTAAGTAGCGCGTGTTACTATGTTTTTCGTTATCATGATAAGGACGATTCTTCACACACGACCGTAGATGGAAAGATATGAACAACCCCTTCCGTAAGGACACCAATACACATCTTTCGGTCATACCGACGATGATACGATGGAAGAATCCCCAGCGTCTCGAAGGCGAACAATGCGCGAAAGCTGACCTGCTGGAGCTATTTTTTTCGGAAGATGACTAAAAGGACGATGATGTTTTGATGTTTTTCGGTACACGTACAACCTTTGCGCTATATTGTTCATAATAAAATCCCTTTCTTTTAGGTCCTTGCAATGTTTTGTCGTATTTGTCAATTTTTCTACGAGTGGTACAATTTTAAAATCTCTTCGTACATCAAATGGGTTACGTCCTAAGGAAAAATGGAGCTGGCACTTGTTTGTTATGATATTCTTAACTACATGCTTAACGAACATTGGCCGCCCGTGTATGAGGTGATCGTTCGGGACTGTTTTCAAAGCCTGGCGCAGCACTGATGGCAAAGCGAGATAGTGGAGTGGCTTTCAGTGGCGTTTGAAATCGCTCACCGTGCGGCATGCGATTGTCTCGGCCCGGTGTCGCAGCCAAGATGCGTCTGGGTGAGTTTCGAAGCAATTGTTTGCGGATGTGTGGTGTCGTTAATCTCGGCGAAGCAATCGCTTTTCCGCTGTTCATATTCTTAACATTCGGCGACAGACGTACGACATTCACGTTCGTCGCTGCTAAATGTTCTTGAACATTCTCCTGCAATCGTCGTACAATTCGTGGCGAGTTGAGCAAAGCCTTGGAAGAAACTCCTACTGCTGAGGTTATTCCACTTGAAGAGCCCTTCGTAGCCTGGCGGAGCTTTTCACGCCGATTAATTGCACCGCCGTGAGTCGACTTCGTAAAGGCACGCTTTCGCGGTGTAGATTTCCTTGGACTGCGGTGCGCATTTGTATGATGGGCGGAAGAAGATCGTAACTTCTGTATTTGCCGAATCTGAACGGCAGATTCGCGCGGTATTCCGTCAGCCGATGTAACGGTTTGTGGCATTGCAACGAATGCCGATCGGAACTTTGCACTCTGGCGACGGTTTGAGATCGGTGTTCGATTCGAAGCTCCTCCGGCGGATTGCGAATCCAGGCTGGCGTTCGATACGAGACCATCGAAAAGCTTTGCCTTGGCCATTACCATACCAGCGTTTTGGCTGCGAATTCGTGCGATTGATGCACGACCACTTTGAGCCTCCTGCAGTGGGGTAATGTGTGATTTTAGCAAGCTGACCGAGTTTACCTGCCGTGTCGCGCTGCTCGGTGTGCGCGGTGGAAGTTTAGGTGTCCGGGCGGGAGTTTTTATTCGGGGTGGAACTACCGGCGGCAGCATGGGCGTCTTCGCGCTCTGGACGTTTACATCCACTCTTGACACCAACGGAGTGCAGAAGGTACTTTGCTGTTTCGAAGCTGATCGCAAGGATGCTCGGCGAGTATTTTGATCCGGCGTTTTGAAATAATCTTCCATCAGCACCTTACAAGGTGTTAGAAACTCGGCAGTTGAATCCATTACACTGGACACATCATCTGTGACGTTATGCGTCTCGAAGTAGCTTTCCGCATTGACCCATTGTTCTTCCTTTTCCTCATCCGTGTAGTTTCCGCCGCTTGCACTCGTCCCTAAACAGGAAAGCGGTTTCGTGCTTTCTTTTTCCGTTGTCATCCCTATTTTCTCTGGTTCTGGGCAGGACATGGTCACAGTTGTATCCGGCGCTTTCAAACCACTCTGTACCGTGTTCGGACGACCGCGCTTCAAAACACCGGATTTGGGATAGAAGGACAGATCCACGGCACAACTCGTGACGGTAGCTTGCTGATCTCGCGCTCCATTACCAACGTGCCACGATTGATTGCGCGAAAGACGAACTGCTTCTCGGCTACGTCGCCGAATGGTGCCTATTTTTCTTGCACTTGGCGATCGGATCACTTTGTGTTCGCCGCTCTGACGAATCTTCAACTCACGACTGAGCCTCTTTGCCAGCTGGTCCGTCGTTGCGCAGGTTGCCTCTATCGGTTCCGTTTGTTCCAGCGTTTGTCGATACTTGTCTTCTACATTGTCCAGCAGCACATCTTCGCGTCCGACCAGTGCGGTGAACTCTTTCGACAGCTTAGACTCAATATCCGACATTCGTTTTTTTATCGCTTCATATTCACTGCGTCGAATCTTGAGGAAATCGTCGCCATCGGTTTCATCTTCGCCGTCTTCTTTCGATTCTGTCATGTCGACATTCATGTTATCAGCCATGTTGGACAATCCCTCAGCACTGACCAGACAGGGCATTGATACCACCGGCGACATGCGACCACCTGCAAGCAGTAGGGATTTCCCTGCCGGATCCAAATCGAACTCATCCTCAGTCTTTGCTCTCCCATCGAGCAGATCTGCGCTACTTTCCGTGTCTGGCAGTTTGATGCGATTTTGTTTTTTACGTCCCCATGGTGCACCTACCACACTCCAACGGCGTTCCATTGGTTTGCCTTCGGCTATTGAAGGTATCGAACCGGTCGGCAACAACCGCTGTACCACTTTGCTTGGTTTTTTACTTCCTCCAAGGCTTAGACGGCTTTTTTTCGGCTCTCTAAAAGGCATAAAAAATTCACAGGAAAAAGTAAAGAAATATAGATTTCATACAATAGTTTGCAAACTCACTTAGCAACGAGCGGCGTGCTGGGCAGAAGATCATGATTATCCGGCAACAGGGATGTTACTTCCTTCCTGTAGATGAGATAAAAAAACATTTAAATTGTATTAGGGCTATTCGACGCTTTGCAGTTGGAAGTCTCTGCTTACTTTTTCTTGGCACTGAACGCAATGCCATCAGTCACTTTTCTTTTTTTAGCTGATTTACTCAAACAAGGCGTACCGATTACCAACGTTGGATCATTGTCGCCTTTTTCATCGGTTCTGTCCAAATTCTCCGACGATCCAATGGCACTGACCATTTTTTTGAACCCATTGAACATGCGTGTAAGCGATCCACTGCGACGCTTTTTCTTCTTTTTGTCCGTGACGTTTGTCAGAGCCATGCTGATATTGTTGCCAGTGTCTTCCTTCAGCTGGCTAAGAATTAACTCGGGGATGAGGCCAATCTGTTGCGAATTTTCAATCAGCAACAAAAGTACTTTGACGTGACTGTTAAACCTTTGCTGGACCGACTCGGTTATGGGCATGATGCTTGGTGTTAATATTATGGCCAAATTTTCCGCCGTCATCCTATTCTTTTCGGCATGCATGGACACCGTGTGTAAAAATTGCATGAAGTATGCCAGGGTGTTGAGTGTCAATGGTGGTAAGAGCAAACAGGTCATCATCAGCTTGTGCACCTTATCGTCGTTGCCGCCGAGCAAACATCGGATGAGTGCTTCCTGCACGTTTCCGGACGGTAGAAGTGCCTCGGGCAGATCGCGAAAGAATGTCTTTATAATGTTGGCCACATCAATAACGTGGTGCGATTTGCCCAACGGGACACCCGACTCCAAACTGGCCTGAAAGCGAAACATACACCATTGTCAATTGTGGGATTGATATTCGCCCAAAACCTTGCAATTTACCTTTATCTGTTGCTGACGTTTGGTGGACCCAGCTTTCCGAAACAATCCTTCCGTGTCTACATTTTCGAGAATGAACTGACATGCGTTCGATACGAACAGGGGAATTTGCACTATTCCCCCGTTTGCTAGCAGCACATCGGTGAGCTCTAGCCCATGTAAGGGTGTTTTGAAGATACGTTTACACTTGGTTTTCTCCTAGCAGAGTAGTAATCGACGATTAAAACACCATATGGATGATACGGGAAAGTTTTCCCGCACTGCATGCTCCGTTGTGGCACTGATACTTACGTTAGATGCTTTCGAGGGTTTCTCCTTGCGATATTTAATTCCACTTTTGCGTAACTCTTCCTGCAACACCGCGTACAGCTCTTCTTTGTTATCCAGATCGTTTATTAACACTCTTGATGATGGAATAGCCATTTTTACGTGAACTTTTTCACTGGCGGCAGCAAAGCATCATTGACGCGATATGTTTTGGAGCGGGGATTTTATTCGTTGCTTTTGAATTGGGTTTGTGTTGCCATGACGTTTGGAAACTGACAAACGTCAAAAATCTGAAGGACAGGGCTACTGTAGAACATTCCAAAACCATATGGAAAAAGGCATAATAACATTTCATACCAGTTCCAAATGTTTCTGATGGCGCAAAATATAATCATTATCGAGATGGGGATGGTAATTTTCATATATTTGTCAATTTCGTATCATATTTCATGAAACAAAATACAATATGCAAAAATAAACAGCGTTAAAATTAAACAGTTTTAAAAATTCGATATTTCATATTGAAATCTCGATAAAAATATCTACGCGTTTATGTTTCTGACTCAATGTTTAACGTTTCTAATATTTTTATGAATAAATAATAAATTCGGTTATAAATTTTAACAAAAATAGTAAAACCCCTGCTTAATGATTCCTTGTCTTGCTTGACATTTCCCGAAACGCGAAGAAATAAACATCGTGCGTTGAAGGAATTTGCCGACCATTTTTCTGTGTCCTTTTTACCTCCGTGGGCGACAATAGGAAAGGATAATTTACATACACGCGCTATTCACACGCCGGAAAAGGTGACTGGCGGTGTTCGTTGACCGTAAATTAGCAATTTACGCAACAGTGAGGTAAGTGTAAACGTACGCAAGGGGTTACCCCTCGTATGTTGGTGCTTCATCGCAAAACCGTCTGCCGTGTTTTGTATGCGATGAAGCGAAAACAGACATCGGTTGCGACGCAGTATGCAATAAGCCTTATGCTTTTGGATTAGTTTTGCGATCCCCGGACCGATCGAATCGCACAGACGACCGCCTTGAGAAACATCGTAGAAAGTAACAGCCCGTGGATGCGCTTGCACGAGGATAATCAAGGACGGAAGCTAAGCACCAGCGAGTGGTACGACAATATGAGTGACGATGATCGGGACATTGACATAGAGAGCGATGTAAGTAGTACCGGGCTTTGGGCCTTTGCTTCATTCATCTCTAAACAGAAGCAACGGGATTGCATTGCTTTGCGCTAATGGATAATTGTATGTTATTTTTTGTTATTGCTGATGCCTCCGTGAGCAGGATGGCGATGATTCGGATAACACAAAATCTCAATCCCGTTCCGGCGCTGGGAGTCAATTTTACTCGCAGGTAAACAAACATGAACAGGATTATGGCCTGTTTCAATCGTTGAACCGGAGGAACGTACAATTTGACAGCTCACTGTTCGTAATTACAGGCCGAAAAACGTGCTCATCACAATGCCCTTGAACGAAAACGGCGTGATCACATCAAGGACAGCTTCACCGCGCTGCGAGACTCCGTACCATCGCTCCAGGGCGAAAAGGTATGATCGAATTTGTGTACATTTTCGTTTGTGTTTAAACCTCCGTACGAAATGCCCTCTAACATGCTCCCCCGGATGCATCTCATGTTTTAGGCAAGCCGCGCGCAGATACTGAAAAAAGCGGCCGAGTACATCCAGTTCATGCGAAGAAAGAACAACTCACACCAGCACGATATCGACGATCTCCGAAGGCAAAACAATAAGCTTGAAACGGAAAGTAAGTTGTGCAAATTTGCAAACCACAAGAAAGCAATGCTGCATCGCCCTGTGCGGTTGGTTTAGCAATTAATATTAATGTCCTGTACGTTGGCACTCTCAGTTCATCCATATTGACACATTCGCAATGTAGACGTTTATGCTTCCTTTACCAACAAGTCCGCACAACGGTGGCAGACACACGTGCTAGTACTAATGTAAAATTTATAATCCATATTTGTGTGTGTTCGTTTTCCATCAAAAACAGTTCGTGACTTGGAACAGGCCCGGGCATCCGGTAAATATGGTGACGGAGCTGATTTGGGTGGCGGATTCCAGGACGGATCACGCGGTTCTGACAGCTCCGATATAGACGAGGTACCCAAAAATAACAACGGGTTGGGTGCACGGAGAAACAAAAAGATGAAAACGAATGCCAACTATTAGAGAGCGCACACCCGTCCTGGACGAGTGGACGGCTTTAGTTTAACTTTCACTTTTTTTCTTCTCTTATTTCTAACGATGCGAACACGTTACATTGCGTGTGGTAGCTTTTAGCATTTTTGTAAGGCGCATATTATTTTAAGGGGTCCTCGAAAGATTTACTCGTTCTTTCGTATATTTAGTTTGCCCTATCTACCAGATACGATTGTGTTAAATTTTGTCGATTGTTTTAAATTTCAAACAAGAAATGATCAGTGATTGAAGAATTCGATATATCAAACACGTATCGACTAGCTAACCCATATTCAGAAGGAACAGTGTACTGGCAATCCAACCTGTAACAGCAAAAGAGAAATGCATGTTTTAATGACTATCCGTGAGGTATAGGGAACAGAAAGAAGTGTACAAATTGATTGTTCTATGCCTAGCAGTAAGTCTTCTATTTTGAGTTCCGACATAATTATATACAGCTCATGTACGTAAACTGATCATTGCTGTTTATTGCGCCCGATCGAATGAAGACAAATAAACTAATATTTAGCATTTCTGTAAAAAATAGTATAATGTTAAACAAATCACTAGTTTTGTAAACTGTAATGTAATGGCAAGCATGTTCCGAGACAATGTTAGCGCATCTTGTATCTTCCCACGGGTGTGCACCATTGTCGTGTTTCCAACGACTAACGTCCGGCGAAATATTTCTTGTGTAAATAATAGTCCAGTAGATTGTTGAACCGGCGATTCATCAGCTCTTTTCGTTTGACTTCACTGGACACAGTTCGGAACGTTCAATGGGACGTACCAATTAACGATTCTCAGTGGTAGAGCTGCAGTGAGCGAACGTTGATTGAGTTGCATGTGCTTTCGTCTTTATTGATTGTTTCTTCTATCAGAGGTGCTTTATAATTTCCCGGATGCGATCATCATATAACATTGAATGGTGCGAAAAAGAGATATAAACTTTCATCAAAAGTCCAGTTTAAATCAGGAAGATATGGGGCTAAGGCTACCTACCGTGCAGTAAAGTCTTTTGTGCACATTCTTGTTGGTACCAGAGTGAAGCTATTTTTTTATCTTTGATAAGACCAGACGAGTGGAGACTGCCACATATTGGAGCATATTGACGGTCGCCTTAACGGTTTTATGACGAGTGCCGTAAAGCGTGGAAAATTACTTCCCCATACGCAATGCTGCATGTAGCATCCAGCAGAATGGGGCTACGAATGGGAGCAGCAGGATGGACAAACACGTTTGAGACTGTTTGAGGATGGTATCTAAATAGCGTACACGACTCGGGACTGGGTGCGAGTCAGTTCCGAGCAGGCGAACAACGCGAACGCGCTTCCGAATTTTAAAGTGTTTTCCAGTGTTTCTTAATTGCGTTGCTGAGATCACTTCGTTGGTGTTTGTAGTGATTGTAAACAGTGAGCAATTAAATTATGTCATAAGTAAATGTGCTAAGTTTCTGAAGAAAAGTTGAAATATTACTTGCGATGCAGTATATAACAGCATAGCTCTACGGACTAAATGGACATGCACAGATCGTGTGATTTAACGATCACTTAGCATGATCGTCACTTTACACTCTACAAGTGTGCGAACAGTGACTCCTACTAACTGATATCTTAAATTACGTTCTAGTCAATAGCGCACGGTGTTAATTAGTTTTGCGTATTCGTTGATCTGTGTACTGTCGTACTGGATTTGCTTGTCTAAATCGGGGTGCAGTTTGTCTAGTTGATGGAGCCTGAGCAGCTTTTTACAGCGCGCAGCAGCGTACCGGAGTTGCAACATAGGAAAGTATCTAAGGTTCGTGGTGCTGACATAAACTATGGTATCGACGACAATCCACCATGGTACTTTTGCATCATGATGGCATTACAGGTACGTACTGTACAGAACAGCTGATCTTGCATAACTGATTCTTATAGATCAGTAAGCCTGTAGTAAGAGGGCGAGTGTTGTCAATAATTTTAGGTTTGTGGTAGCAACGCCGCTCTTCACACGCCAGGACCGGACTGTTAATTCTGTTCGCTGTTGAAAAGCACTATTCCATTTTGTCCAGTTTTGTGGGGCAGGTATCGTTGGTTGTTGAGGCAAGGAAATGAATCGTGCACCGCATGTGAAGAGCGTGTTTGACCAATTACTCGTTTGTTAGCTTTGCGTAACTCGTAATCGATTTGATTGGTAGCAATACAAATATTAGTCGATTCATTGATTACGTTGTCCGCAATAGAAAAATGAGTAAATGAGCTCTTCTCAAGCGGTCTTTTTCTGTACTGTTCGTTGGAACTACTGTTCGTTGGTAACAGCTAACAGCAGGTAAGCAGCTAACCTGCTAACAGCTTCAGAATTCTTTTTAGTTGTGCCACAATCTCCGGAAATCTTGATGCTACCATGTCTGGATTTCCCGCACTTTGTGTAGTTAAGAAAAGAGGAAGGATCCAGATAAGATTTAGTACCGCTCACTGGCGTGTGAAAATCAACACCGTGCTACCAACAATTCTACAGTCTACTCCGATGGAAACTACCGTAGAAGACTACTTTTTTCCTTCCGTTTTAAACACGATCGATACAATCCGCTATCTCGTTAACAGCACTACCTTACGATGATCGGTGCGATCGTTTCGATACCCTTCATTCTAACGCCAGCGCTCTGCATGAGCGATGAGGATCCTGCCCGAGGTACCATCATATCCACCATGATCTTCGTCACCGGGTTGATCACATATCTGCAAGCGACCTGGGGCTGCCGGTTACCCATCGTACAGGGTGGTACCATCTCCTTTCTCGTGCCCACACTCGCCATCCTCAATTTGCCACAGTGGAAGTGTCCACCGGTGGAGGTGATGGACGCGATGACGGAATCGGACCGCACGGAGCTTTGGCAGGTGCGAATGCGTGAACTATCCGGTGCGATTGCCGTGGCAGCACTGTCACAGGTAGTGCTCGGTTTCAGCGGGCTGGTGGGAAAGGTGTTGCGTATCGTGACGCCGTTGACGATCGTACCGACGGTGGCACTCGTGGGCATAACGCTCTTCCGGCACGCTAGCGAAACAGCTTCCAAACAGTGGGGCATAGCCGTCGGTACCACCGCCATGTTGACGCTGTTCTCCCAGGTTATGTCCGACGTGCAGTTCCCCGGCGTAGCATACCGGAAGGGCCACGGATTACGATTGATCTGGTTCCCGCTGTTCAAACTGTTTCCCGTACTGCTTACGATCGCCATCATGTGGACGGTGTGCGGCGTGCTGACGGTCACCGGAGTCTTCCCCGAAGGTCATCCCGCCCGCACGGATGTCCGATTGCGGGTACTGGAAGATGCGGAATGGTTCCGTGTACCGTACCCGGGCCAGTTTGGACTACCGACCGTATCGCTGGCCGGTGTGTTGGGAATGTTGGCCGGCGTGATTGCCTGCACGGTAGAATCGATCAGTTACTATCCGACAATTTCACAGATGTGTGCGGCTCCACCACCGCCCTTGCACGCCATCAACCGGGGTATTGGGATCGAAGGGCTCGGCACGGTGTTGGCCGGACTGTGGGGTTCCGGCAATGGGACGAACACGTTCGGGGAGAATGTTGGAGCAATCGGTGTCACGAAGGTGGGCAGCCGACGGGTAATACAGTGGGCCGCCCTTATCATGGTATTGCAGGGTGTGCTAAACAAGTTCGGTGCCGCCTTCATCATGATACCGGACCCGATAGTCGGCGGCATCTTCTGCGTCATGTTTGGCATGATCACAGCGTTCGGGTTGGCGGCATTACAGTACGTAGATCTGCGTTCGGCACGCAACCTGTACATACTCGGCGTCTCGTTCTTCTTTCCGCTCGTCCTTTGCCTGTGGCTGCAGGAACATCCGGGTGCGATACGGACCGGAAATGAAACGGTCGATTCCACGCTGTCGGTGTTGCTCGGTACCACTATACTCGTCGGCGGTGTGCTCGGCTGCACGCTGGATAATCTTATTCCCGGCACGCCGGAGGAACGTGGACTTGTGGCTTGGTCGAAAGAAATGGCCCTGGAAATGATACCGAGTGGGGACCGCATGGATGCGGGCGGCGTAGAGTTCGAGCAGAACACGTTCGATTTCCCTTACGGCATGCGGCTGATGAGGCGGTAAGTGATAGTGGAAAGTTTTTATGAAAAGGTACTTACAGTTCACTCTTTTTCTTACAGCTGGAAATGGACGCGTCACGTACCGTTTCTACCCACCTACAGAATGAAGCTTTGATTCTAGTGTTTTGCGTAATGAATCTTTTGAGAAGAGTCATTCATATGAATCTATAGCGAGGAGTCATTCATATGAATTTGTAGTGAGGAGTCTTTCATGTGAATCTGTAGTGAGGAGTCATTCATATGAATCTGTAGCGAGAAGTCATTCAAATAAGTTGTCGGTTCTCAAAAGATTCATGAATCCTCATAGATTCATGTATCTTTCGGGAAGCCTAATTTAATATTTTTCAATGTTTTTCAATTGAATTTTTAGAATGGAGATTCAGATTCGTTCACTCAGTTCAATAATTCATTCAGATTCATGAATCTGAATCAGATTCACGCAACACTATTGTATTATTATATACTGCTGGACGTTGTTCGTGCTGACTGGCTTAGTAACCAGACTTTCCTGGTACGTAGATGACACCGCTGTCATTAGTAGGCGTGGCCTATTCTTCGATACTTAATGATTATGTCATAGCGAGATTTGACAGCTCGAGCGAAGCAGTAGCAATGCACGCAAATATTCACAATACGACAACAAGTAAATTAAAAGCATTAGCAGGTCATCAATCCAACACACCCAACGCGCATTATTCCGTCGATCTAGTTTATTGATAATTTCACAATACTGCTACCGTTCAATAGCATACCAGTATGATGGCAACTAACGTTTGCATTAACCTGATTTATCCTTTAACCCAAAACGAACCCACCCGGGTCACAGGATACGCCATTTTGTTCCTATCCGTGAGAAACGATGAAATATTGCTAGTCTTGTTTTTATAGTATGGTGTAATGTTTGGCATCCAATCCTATTTTGCTAAAAAAAAAACCAATTGTCTACTGCCTCCCTCGGCATTTGGGGACGAATCGTGTTGGTAATTATTGCTGATATTTTCCTTTAAATGAAACAACTTTTTGGGTTGGAACAACCTAATTACCACTACCACAGTCTAACCACGCTCAGGTGCGTTCCCGTCCCCGGTAACGGCATCATGCTGCTTTTGATTTAGCGTAGGCTCACTGTATATGTTCATCAAACAATCGTTTCTTCCTCGCCGTGTTACGCAACTTTTAGTGGAGTGGCCTTTTTTTTCTTGGCGAGCAAAACGCGAGACTCCATCGGCCGGAAGTGGACACATCATTCGCCGTAAATCACAGTATATTTCCAAACACATTGCTTCAATAAAAACCGAATAACTCGTTGCCTGTCTGCTTACTTTATCCGTTTATTGATTGATATTGCCGTTCCTTAAATTCCTTCAGGCTGATGTGATGTCTCCGGCTTGCTCGACTTACGGAACGTGAACTCATTCTCCCCCACCGTACGTAGTTATTTAAATTACATTTCTTGTTGTGTTGGACGACTTTACATAAAATTGTAAAAAATAGTATCTAACAACGTTTCCTTTCCGCACCTTCCCAATTGGTTTGTCCCGCTCTTTCCTACCCGCACTGCGTCTTTGTGACGCTTGAAGAATTGCCGTTATTTGATTTAATTGCTAAAATTCACTAAAAAGAAACCGTGATGCCCCAAAAGAAAAACGAGCCACTCGATTGATGCTGGTGTCATCGAAAGCAATCTTCCCCGATCCGGGCTTTATCATTCCCGTTTGCCCATTCATGCACCCAACAGTTGACGGCACATAAAATAACAGTTGCAAAATTTCATACTCAGTTCTTGGAACTTTGGATTTTTGGGGTTTTAGCCACAGGTTTGATAAACCTTTACCTTTTCCTAAACAACTCTGCGAGTGTGCTGGTTCGATTCGACTGTCAAATTTCCTCAGAAAAGAAAGGCACCGGAATAAGGATATATTTTAAAACTGAAAAAAAAATCCTTGAAAGGATAGTGAAAAAACACTACCAAGACTATCTGTTTGCGTAATTGAATTCCCTAAACTGATGGTGACAGGATCGTGACACAAGATGATCACCACCCTTCCCGGTGGTGATGTGCAGAGTCTCTGAAACCGAACTGGACTTCTCTTTTGTTTTGTGGTGCGTGTGTGTGTGTGTGAGTAATGTATTTTTAGAGCCTATTGGATGATTTGTTGGGCTTATTGTAACGTAAGAAAGGATACGCCTACTATACGGTGAAAATAGGAAAGGTAGCCAGCATGATCGATACTCCATGGAGACGCATGGTGATCGTATGGTTTCCACCATTTTGTTATCCTTTCTTCTGAGGCTTCTGTGTGTGTGTGTGTGTGGTGCCGGTGGGGATATTATATGGTTACCGCTTTGGTGAGGATTTGTGCCCTTCTTTTCCGCAACTAGTATGATGACATTGTTCTTGCGCTTACGTGTTTGATGGCGCGCCCGTCCCAATAAGGACACACGGGGCTGGTAAAGAAGGGGACGTGGGTCAGATAAAAAACACCGTTTAAAATACACGTTAAAAATTCGTTCAGTGATCACACTTCGTACGATAACTCACTCTTGCACCTTGTTCTCTTTCGCTTTTTCGCTGTCTCCTTCCCGGAATTTATCCGTTTTTTTCCCATAACACACCTTACTTGCAATGAATAAATTATGATTTGGCGATTATTGTTTTGGCATTCCATTATCCCTTCTGTTTGAGTGTGTGTGTGTGTGAGCGTGTATTTTTGGCCTAAATGCAAATTTGTCTAGTCTATTACGTTCATCTAAAGTAACCAGTTGGGTTTATCGCTGTATACTTTGCTTGCCGTTACGGTTTGTGTGCGATATGACACCATCTTCACATTGACAGTTCACATTGACACAAAGATTTACTACTTGGATGTACTAAGAAACGGAAAATGAGCGGGTTTTTTGTTGACATGTGATCGACAGTGACGACAGTGGCACGTTCACTAACGTGAAGCCAAGCCTTTTTGCAGTCTACGCATTGTCCGTTGATTTGGACGTGGACGAGGTCCGAGTGCGATAATTTCTGTAATAAACGGGATGCAAAAGAGCGGAAATTCAGCATCAGATTCATATGCTGCTCTTTGTATCGCTTGCGAAACAGACGACCGGGGTGTTCGGGGTTCTCTGCGGATTGGTTTCTTGCCCTATCAGTCTACCCTTACCTAAAAGACCCAGCTGTGGAAGAGGAGGAAAAGCAAAATGGAGGGAAGCGCTAGCAGGAGGATATATCTTACACCTGACCGGAGACTCAGGATAGCTTCAGGCTCATCATAAAGCTTCGATAGAGAGTGGACCGATGGGGGGTTGGGCTGGCGGATGTGCTTCACCATCGGGCGTTGGTAGGATGGTGGTGGACAGTATCCGAGGAACCGCCGGTTGTGGTTGTAACCCGGAGCAAGAGGGAATAGAGTCGGCTTTTGATTAGTTGCAGTGCTTTGCTAGGATGGTGTTGGCGGTTAAAGAAGTAAGCATAATACGTTCTCACTATTTTTGGTTATTCATAAATAAAACAGAGGAGAGTCCACCGAACAAGTTGTACGAGACGTGCACGAGACATGTTGTAGTACAGGTGTTAAGAGATGGTCACATGATGGAGATCAGTGGCGAAGATTAGGAACTCTTGGAACATCAGTACCACTAGATGTGGACACGTTCTGTAGATTATTATTGCAACTAGTACGAATAGGTTAAGTTAGACGATAGTAGCCGACTTCTAGTTTTAAGGAGTAAACTACTCTGCAGGTTTAATTTTGGGGTTTACTAAACACTTTACAGATGAGACACGAGGTTCTAAGGTTATAGATATAGAAGTTATAGGCAAGTAGATTTGCTGACAATTGTATGTACGAGAAGCAAAAGAATAGATCCTAATAAATAAGTGACACTTGGAAGGTGATCTCCAATGCTGCAGGTAGTGGGAACTGACTGGAACTAGTATATTGACTGTAGTCTTGTTAGTATCTGAGTGGTAGAGTTTGACAAGAAGAACAAAACTGATAGAACAGACTTTAGACCCCAGATGTATCGCATGATAATTATTCCAAATGGACATCAAACAATCTGCAACTAGTGACTCCACATCTCTTCAGGTCGCACTTACTTGGTTAGTGTGCCACTATCGTATCGGCCGCTGTAACGTCCCGCCTCACGTAACGCCGTTGGAGTGAGCAGCGAACTACTCCTGGTCTCGTACGGACGAATGGTGCGCGATGCCGTGCTGCTGCTGTTACTGCCACCGAAGCCATAGTTCTCCGACGCGGACAGTGTGTTGGAGGAGGAGGAAGAGGCCGTGGTTGCCAGATTTCCGTGGCTCCCCGAGCCATCCCGATGGTCCTTGAGCAGATCTAGCGCAATCGATGAAGAGGATGAAGCGATATTAGACGACCCGTACCCGCCGGCCACGAATGAGGAGCGACGTCTCGGTGTGTACGTTCCGTACGCTGACGGCACGGCAGTACTTTCGTAGTAGGTGTTGCGTGTATATTTGTGATTGCTGGTGTTGGGACTGTTGTTGTTGATGAGATTGTTGTAGTTAAGACCGTCGGTCAGTGGATCATCGTCGGTGGATAGGAGCCGCGATCCGGTACGTGAAAGCGACGCTCCTAGCGACGGTTGCTGACGATGGTGATGGTGGTGGTGGAAGTGTGGTGCTTGGTGATGTTGATAGTCAGCGGATGCGGATGCCAGCGGAACTACATCCAGGCTACTGTTGCGCAGTCGTGCAGCGCTTCGGTTCGCCTTGGTGAGGTTCACCATCGTCGCGTACCCGCGATGGGGATGCTCGGTACGACCGAGCGTAGCGTAACCGGTTGTGTCGTACTTACCGACTCCGCTGAAGGACGATTCTTTGTTCGGGCGCAGAATGTAGGAAGAGGAACCACCGCGCGACAGTGACTTCTCGCGCACCGTGCCGGGACCGGCACCGCCCGTGGCACTACCGTAGTACCCGTAACTGTTGCTGCCGGTAGTGTCCTTCATGTGGCCCATCCCCGCGGTACTGCCGCTCCCAGCGAGCCCACCCAGATTGCTGGCCGAGGCCCGTTTGGCCGGTTTCTTCGTGTCGTTGAAGCGTGTGTAGTAGCTCTTGCGCCGGATACGCTCGATGACGCTTTCCGCGTCCGGATCTACTGGGGAGACAGAGTGCAGTGGTGGGTTGGAGGTTAGTAGTCGCACCGAGGAATGACGCCGGGACGCGGACGACGAGGGCGCCGGCGACACGGAGGAGGAGTTCAGCGGACGACCTCCCCCAGTGCCGCTGCCGGGCCCGTTCAGCTCGTCCGAGCACATCGACCAGCTGTCGAAGTACAGCTCGCGTTCCTCCGATGGCGAGAGGAACGTGCTGGACGAGTTGTCGTCGTACGGGCTACTACGTGAACCAGAGGAGTAGTTGGTAATGCTATCGTACGACGGTGTCAGTGTGCTGTAGTGATGGGAAGGATTGTTGTTGTTGATGTTGTTGTTGTTCATGCTGTTATATCCGCCCGGCGAAGTTGCCGTCCCTGATGCCGCCATTTCACCGGGCAGCGGAGGCGGATAGCTGTAGTTGTTATTGCCACCAGCAGGTGCCGCCGGTGTGGTGCTGCTAGTAGTGTTTGTGGTGCCGTTTGCAGTGTTGTGACTGGATGGGATCTTAGTGCAAGCGCTTAAACTAGTTTTGCTAGGGTTGCTGATGTAGTTGTTGTTACTATGGTGATGGAGTAGTTGCTGTGTCGGTATGTTACTGAGATGCATGCTGTTGGCCTGCTGCAGGCGCTTCAACTTTTCCGTCGCCGAGTGAACGGCCTGCTCGAGATCGATTGTCAGGGCACGGGCGCGGCCCCTCCGGTCCGTGTCTTGCGGTGGAGGGCGTTGCACACCGTTGGAGCCACTACCCGTCTCGGTGGCAGTTTGCGCATTCGCCCCACCGCCAAACCCGTCCGATATGACCTTCTGGCTACGACCTCCGACGTGTACTCCGTTGATGGCACCACCATTGCTCTGGGCTGCGGTGGTGCTACTACTGCTACTGCTGCCTCCGGTGGCGCTGTTACCCGATTCGCAACCGGGACAGCCATACTTGACCGGTATCTGCGATTGGCACGCACCGGAAATCACCCTAAACTTACGCTGCTCGTAATCACCACCGTCCACACCGTTCGCTAGCAGTGTGTCTATCGGATGCTGAAGTGGCAGGACGGTGTCACTTCTTGCCCCACCGTACATCTTTTTGCGCGACTGTGCTGGGCCCGGTAGCGGTGAGTCGGTGTTCCGCCCACGACCAAACTCTACCGGAACGGGCTGCATCAGATCGGGCATCGGGTCCGCCGTCCGGCCGCTCACCATGATGTGGCTAGAGGACTTGGTATTAAGAAGACGGTGGTGAGCGTTATTGCGTGAATCTTTTTCAATTTTTTTGAATAGCCCCAGTACCTTGGTGACGCCACAGCGATTGAATGTGCCCGGCATCTCTTCCACACTGACGGCACGCTTGATCAACTTCGATTCGGTCAACTCTGGCAGCTTGGGTCCCGTGGACAACTCGCGCAGATTCCTTATTACCGTGTCGATGCGCGATTTGCGTCCCGTTGCTGTGCTCGCCGACTTCGCGATCGGTTCATCGGCAGATCCCTTATCGTCGAGCGATTGACTAGCCTTGGCGATCGTTTTGCCTGTCTTCTTTTTATCCTTCTTCAGAGTAGCTTGTTCCGTTGGTTTTCCCATCAGTACGTCCGGTGTCACACCCTCAACGACCTGAGCCGACCCAGGAACCATAGCAGGGACAGCCGTATCTGGCAGGGAATCGGTGGATTTTACTGCATTTGTTGTTCCCGGAGTGCCTGCTGATGCTGCTGCTGCCGCTACAGCCGCAGCTGCTTTCTTCTCTTTGCTACTTCTGCTAGTGTCACGGAACTTTTCAAACCTCTGCCCAATGCTAGCCAGGAAGCCTTGCTTTGGTTTCTTTTCGGGTGATTTGGATTTTTCCTTTGCTGCTTGCTTTTCCGCCGTCGAGTCCACGGTTCCGCCCAATGTCTGCAAACCAGGCTGCTCTTTGATCGTAACCGTTTTACTCGACGACTCTTTGGTAACTTTTACCGGTCCTCCGTCAACGGGCATGGTGGTAGTGGTAACAACAACCTTCCCGCTGGAGTCAGTTGTCTTGGTGACCTTTTTCACGATTCGAATGACTTTCTTCACCTTCTTCGGTGGACTTGTGGCGGATGTTGCCGGAGGTGCCCCATTGGCGATGGAATCTGACACCGGAGTTGCAGGAGTGCCGTTGGTAGGTTCGTCTTTTGTAACTAGTTTTTGAGTAGCGGCATCTAGGGATTCGGTTTCGCTGGTGGCTGGTGATTTCAGCAGTTTCAGTTCCTTCGGTGGAGTTAGTTTGGACGATGGGAAACTTTTCGGACGAGCTATTTTACTGACCGCGCTGGGAGCACTGTTGCTGCCAGTGCCATTACTGACAGCGATCGTAGACGCAGCCGCACTCGTTTGTATCTCCGCCGAAGGTTCTTTAGCGATAGGAGCAGCAATTTTCCCGTTCGGTTCTAGCTCTATGTCACCGGCTACGGACAATTTAGCGCCATCTTGTACAGTCTCTTTGTAGGGATAGGATTTTGGGCGCATGAGCTTCGATTCTTTTTTGATGGTGGCGTTCGCCAAGATCGCACCCGTACCTTCTTTAACGTCCGTTGAAGCTGAGTCCGGCTTTTTAACCTTCTTCACAACTGTTACTGTGGGTGGAGTTGCATCCGCAACGTCACCCGACGAGACTGTTTTGTCTGTTGCGGCGCTGTCAGTACTTGCCGCAACCTTCTTCACCACCTTTACCTTTTTAACCTTTACGATCTTTTTCACCGGTTGTGCTGCAGCTCCAGATGTTGCAGGTGCCGCCGTAGAACCTTCTTTAACCTCGGTTGTGCTAGCAGCAGTTGTCTGCGCGGTGTTGTCTCCTTGCACTCCTTCGCACTCAGTGCATCCGGCCAGTTGACATTCAGCCGTCACCGTTTGCACTGCGGCATCTTCATCTCCTCGCAGCAGTTTCGACAACTGATTCCCTGCGGCCAGGGAGGTCATGCTGGTAAGATCTTGGAGCTGTTCCTGCAACATCGACAGAGTCTCGGCCGGTGTTCGATACTGTGGTTCCGACTGTTTTCCACCTTCATCGAGGATTTCGCGCGTTCGGGAAACGCTACGCCTAGAACGATCGCGATCACCGATCGGAGCCATTTCATCGTCCGGCTTGCCGTACTTCTCCAGAAAATAGCTCAACCGATCGGTGATCGTATCGTTCGCAAGCTTTTCCCGCCGCTGCTGTCTACCGGTAGCGCCTTCGCGCAGCGTAACCCCACCGGAAGCGTACGGGGATGAGCCCCGGTCCGATGAATCGTCCTTTTCGACCACAGCCATCTCTTTCGGTGTGTCGAAAAAGTCTGGTCGAAGAAAACGGGACAATCGTTTGGCCGGGTTCGGGACGGTCGGTTCACCCGCTACCGTACTGCTGGTGTAACGTAGTGGTGTTGTCGCTGCTGTAGTGCTTGTAGTGAGGGACGACCCGGCAACGCCCAGTGCACGTGTACCCGGGGAGAGTGTTGTGTGTGGTGAGAGCGGCTTCCGCTTGTTGTCGTACTCGCGCACAAACGCAGACATACCGGATGAATCACCCCCACTGTGGACCGCTGGAATGCTCGTACCGTACGGGGCGTACTTTTCGTACAGTGGCGCCGCTGTTTGGTAGGCTGGCGGGGGCGAAAGAATGTCCCGCGGTTGACTTCCTCCTCGGCGCCGTAGCTCACTGCCGCCTGCGGTGCTCCACCCATTGCCCGCGGCACCATACTCGGCCGTGGCGTCCAGTGATCGATTGCCGGAACTGTTGCTGTAGCTTCGACGATACAGGCGCTGGTTTGCTGCAGCTCCTGCTGCGGACGTTCCAGCACCGCCGTTCTGCATCGACAGGGTGCGGGAGAGCTTTCGCGCCTGTTGCGGTGGAAGCTGTGCCAGCAGCTGCTCCTGCACACGCTGGGACAGCGCGGGCGTAATGCTGGACAGCGTTTCCAGATCGCGCTTGGACAATCGTAGCTGGGAGAGATCGAGATCGCGCAAATCCAGGTTTTCCTCCATCAACCCACTGTCCGCCGTAGTTGGCGCAGTCGTCGCTATGTCTGGTTCGCCGGAATTACCCCGTGCGGACGGCGGATGTCGATAGCCGTTCCCATTGCTGGTACTGAGCGTGCTAGATACGCTGCTCTCGTCGTCATTACCGCCACCAACTGCGCCACTGCTGGGCGCACTGGACGTGCTGCCGTCCCGACCGCTGTCGCTGCTACCGACGCCGTTGCCGTACGCGGCCAAGGATGCCAGATCCTTGTAGAAGGAGGAGGTGGAGTTGGGGGCATGGTTAGATGCGGGTTGATGATAGCTATATCTATTGTTATAACTACTACGAATGCTGTTGCTGCTGCTGTTTGGTGGCACTGGTGGCGGTTGCTGATGATGGTGATGGTAGTGGTTTTGGTTGCTGTTGTTATTACTATTCGTTACATGATTACTTTGTGTTCTGAGTCTAGCGCCTGGAAGAGATGGAAGTAGTGTGTGGTGAACATAGGAATAGTGGGGGGTGGGGGGGGGGGGGGGGGGGTAGGGGGTTGAGGGGAATATGTGAAGGAAGGGAAGTGGGGGAAAACACCGGTTCGGAATTTTATTGACCAGAATAACGAGCATCGGTGAGTTAAGAAAGAGAGAAAAGAGAAGAGAGAGAGAGAAAGAGAGAGAAAAGAGAAAGAAAAAACGAATACAGTTCGGCACGTACGGGAGGTACATTTTTGTTGTTGTTTTGCAATAGCCAGAAGTGTTTTTTTTTTGTTTTAAAATCCATAATTTGAACGAATTCGTTTGTGTCGGTGTTATGTTTAGTACACGTACAATGAAAGAGATTTGGAGCGCAGGTTCAAATTTTGTCTCACCACAGCAGCAACCTGATGGGAAGGGCCATGTGTTCTACGTTCTGAATGCGACCAAACGGACCACCAGTGTTGATGGAAGAGGAAGGAAAAGGCAGAACAGGTGCGGGAGCTAGTACGGAATGTCAGTTAATGAAGAACATAACGTTGAAGATGGTACAGCGCGTCATGATGGTGGGAAAAGGTGTGATAAGAGATATCGGTACCGGCTCTACGGTGCCTGCAGACCCCTGGATACGGTGCATACGTACCTTATCTTTGTGATTGCGTCGACAACTTCCACCGTACACCGTTTCGGTTATCACCGGTCTGGGGTATTGTATAACGCTTAACCATGCTTAATCAACAACAAAACACGTGCCGATTGTGTACGGATACTAAGCAGCAAACTAACGAACTAACACACTCCAAACGTGAACAAAACATGCAGATAACAAAGGTTAGACGAGGGTCAATATCGTAACGATACAAGTAGCAGAATATAACATTGCGTTGTTTGGGTCATTCGATTTAAAATGGTGCGTGCCTTTGGAAAAGATTTAAAAACTTGTAGCCATGTTCGGTTTATTCTTTATTTATTCCTCATCAGATTGTCTTGTATAGATGCTAACGTAAATGATGCAATAATTTAATGCTTCTCTTCTACAATCGCAGTTCTATGTTTTATTTCTTTTTTTCCATTTTCACACAGGCATAGTGGAAAATAAGCAATATCTTTTCCATATGTTTTTTTTTATAAATTTTATTTTTTACTACAATATAAAGCGAACAATCGATAACGAATGGCAAGCTAGTTAGCGCATGCTGCTATATTTTTTTTATTGCAATCAACACGATTTACTAATGGTTTTATTTCCCCGTTTTTTTCGGTTTTGGTTTTTGATGGTGAGGTTTTTTACTATTGCAATTTGCTTATTTAAGTGTATTACGTGGCCTCCTTAAATATGGTTAAAGTTGTGCCTGGAACAAGTAAACTGCTATAGAATCATTAAAAGATTATAAAGAGCAATCAGCAGCTTTGAAGAACTCACCGGTTGATTGCATACTGGTTGAATCCCGAATATATATTCTGAATTTCCATGAAAATTTCAAGATTCATGAATCGTCAATGAATCATAATCAGGAGGAATCATAAACCTTTTAAGGTCCATCCTGTGAGGAATCTTTGAGGACGCATGACTCTTTGAATATTCAAAAATATGTCGAGAGTTGAGCCATGATTCTACACTGATGTTTCATGTGAATGATTCTTCTTTGAAGATTCAACACTCGAGTACAGTACGCAACTCAAGACACAATTCGACCATATTTTATTGAGGCGAGTAATACACTTTGTTTTGAATTGGTAGTAGAAGCGCAGCGTTTTTCATAGAATTTTCAGTTTTAGAACATAAATTGTTCGAGTAAGAGTATGTAAAAGATTCATATTTATGTATTGAAAGAAAGAAGAGTAGTGTGAAGTGGTGCGGCATGCAAAGCAACAGTAGCAGAATTTTAAATTCTGAGGTTCAGTTTTGGTTTTTCTTTTCCTATTGTCAATTCGCATTTGGTGCAGCCATTTCACAGTTTGGTACCATTTGGTACGTCTAGTGTGTTGTAAAGGTAAATATGCCAGCAGATAACTGTTCGTTTGTAAACTACACCATTTTAAGATTCAACTACTACTCGTTGGCTTTTGGTAAGTTATGATAGTAGTTTCGTCAGCTTTGTTAGTGCGGCAAAAAGGCATCAAATAGGTACATAAGTTAAGTATGTGTGCTAGTGTTTTGCTACAATTCACTTTCTCTCACTCTCTCTCTCTCTCTATTTACTTCACGCCTATTAGCATTATGTTTCGAAATACGTTCTCTAATTGTTTTCCTTCCAGTTTGTCAAACAATTGGTTTTGGTTCTCTTTGTGATAATTGATCCTTGTTCTTCCTGGGCTGCACTGCTGTTGTTGATAATAGCGCTTCACTTGTTGTTGTTGTTGTTGTTTGTAGTGTTGGAAGTAGTCGTACTTGTTGAAGTAGTACTAGTAGTAGCTAGGTTTGTCGGCGAAGTAGTGACTGTGTGTGAACTACTACTCGCACCGGATTTGGGAACATGAGATAACGTAACGCGGAAACCCACTGCAATCACATAAAAAAAAGAATAACACGCAACCATGAGCATGGGATGGATAGTAGTTGTGGTAGTAGTGAGTAGAACAAAAAAAAAACAGAATACGGAATCGTAAGTGAAACGCGTTCTTTTACTACGGCGCACAGCAGTGTTTGCAACGGAAAACAATACACCAAACTTAGAAATGAAGTTCATAGAACGGAACATTGTTGTAACATGAACATGTGGAGTTGTGACGCCATGCTCTCGTAGGAGTATGATGGAATGGTGAACATAAAGGGTAGGTAGGTGTTGTTATAATGAAAACATAAATTGCAAGAACGCACACGTGTTGCCAAGGATATTACTTTCTTTTTCGTTGTGTTTAGCAGCAAGGTTTCTGCGTTTTTGTATGACATTAAAATGAGAAATGTTAAGCTACGTGTTTACTTTTAGCACAGTTACCATACGTTTGCCAGTTTGGTTTTTCACTTGTATGATATTCGTTCGTACGGTAGGTCTTTGTCTGGTTCTGTCGCATTGTCAGTCGGAATGTTTCCCGCTTAAATAATTTGTTTGTTGCAAGCGAACTACTGGCAGGTGGAAATGGAGTTTGATTATTTAATTTTTTAAATTACAAATTAGTTACAATTGCACGTAAATGTCGCCGAATTGTGTGCTACAAATGCCAAACAACTAGCAGCAGTTAGCAGCAGCAGTACTAGCATAATCGTCTTTTCCCCTATCCTTACTATCAAAAACCAAAACTTTGCAGATTTTAGCTTAACATATTTTTGCTTCAACCAGCCAACGATTGAAGATTGCGAAATGCGTTGATGAAATCGTGTGAAATGCCAAGATACATAAACTGACGCTACTAAAGCACACTAAACCACACACATACATAAATATACACACACACAAATACACATAAATAATTTGACAGATGGTTAAAGTTTGACAGAATAGTATATTCGGATTTTAGGTGATGGGATTTTGTTGATTTTTTTTTCGGAAAGGTTCGGTGCACATGTAATCAAAAATATTCCTTTAGTTAACCTCTCATTCTCAGCGTAGGGTAGGATAGTTTTAAGGGTAAGGGCATCGTATATCCTTTACTTATGTATTTTTGTCTGCAAACTTTAACCACCGTCCTTAGGCTGCGTTGGCTGCATTATGAACGCTAGTAAAATGTAAAAGAACAATGTTTCCACCACAACCGATCGATGTGTAGCCTGATGCTAATAATGCAATTTACATATTGAGATTGAAATGCACTTCTTTTCATAACGAAACTAGCTTTCTATTCGTAAGCGTAAACGGAGCACAAAAGGATCACTATTGGAGCGTGAGAGGAACACTAAACAAATATTTTAGATTGACAGTTGGCAAACGGAAGAAATAGAGCAGAGAAGTCAAACTTTGGGAATGGAACGAGCTAGCGTGGAAGGAACATTTTTGTGGTAACTAACTAACGTATAGCAATAATAAGAGTCGTAACATAAGAACTTTTTTTTTATTAAAGAAACATCATTACTTTATTTAATTTGACAGTAAGCATCATTCCGTTCGTATCAATTTCTGTACTTGATCTGTACAACTTATAGTGTTCTATCTCATTATTCATCAGCACCCTGTTTTTTCCTTGTTCTGTTTTGCTTTCACATCTCGCTACTCTGCTTTGCAATGATATTTTGTTTGGTTTTGTCTTCATATGTTCATATGAATGGGATTTATTTTCTCTTTTGTATTTATTTCACTAGCTTTCCATTACCGATTGGGAGTTTGGAACATTTTTCTTTTCCATTTTGTCTTGTGTTCAGTTCAGTGAATGCGTAGAAAAACGAGTTGAAAGTAATTTAAAAAAAAAACACACAACCATAGTACAAAATATTCAAAAAACAAAACAAGAAACACTTCTACGATACTACAACCATCAATCCAGAAACAACAATATGGAATACCACCCCGGTTCTATCGTAAAAGGTGTTGCGCCAAATGTTCATTGATTACCGTCGGCAAAGGCAGGGAAAGAGTTGCAGCTTTTGCTTGTTATCCATTTAAAATTGTTATTTTTGGTGATGTTTTGTTTCGCTTTGTCTTGTGTATGCGGTGAAGTAGTTAATAGTAGTTTTTAATAATAGCAACAACAACAAAAGTAAACGGTAGCGACCGTTTTTGGTGATTCGAAGTGTAATAATTATGGGAGAAAAAAATATCTACCTTTCGATCATGTTCGATCAGTCGACAATAGTCATGAACTGTGTTTTATCAAATTTAAACTTAAGAAGAAACGTCAACAGTCATTAAGCTAGGAGCGCGGGAAAACCGGTTAATTCTTAAACGCTTTAAAAAAGGAACACGTAATATAAGCGATCACACACACATTTTTAACTCTGCAGATGGATGGATGATTTTTTTTTATATTCTATTGCTTCTAGTCACCCTCCTTTCGGTTTTGCTTATTTCATTCGCGTTTGTTTCTACTTTATCTTTATATCGCTATCTCTCTATTTTTTTGTTGAAATCTTCACAAAAGAGGCTTTACAATGCAAATCCTACACAAAACAAATGAATCCTCTTTTTTTTACGTAAGGGGATTGAGATAATGTAAGCAAAACTAAAACCGAAAAATCACAAACACAAATCTCTTAAAAGGCTATTTAAGAAAAATAAACTAGCAATGTAAAGTAATTGAAAAATAGATCAGGCTGCTGTTTGTGTTGACCGCATTCGTCGTGTGTGCGTGTTTTTCTCTTCCTCAACAGACTACAATTGCCCGATCTGATTTCCGCCATCAAACCGGTCAGCGTTAAAGTAAATATCTAAAACGATTCTTCGCTTCTTGCGATCGGAGACAGTTAGCAGTTGTGCAAAAAGTTTTGGTGCAAAACGTAGGGGCAAAAAACGCGTAAGGTTTAATATAAAAGTAAAGTAAACAATAGAAAAAAAGGCAATCAAAAACCGTGTTTGATAAGTAGTGATATGTGAACGAACGATCGAATACGAAAACAAAAAAAAGTACTATTACTAAGTGAACGAATGGCGGGAGGAACTCCGTGAAATGATAAACTCGGAACCTCGAAGAAGTTGAACGAAAACAATTGAAAACTAGCGATAGGTAGCAATTGTAAAAACGTATGTCTAATGACACCTACTTAAAAAAGCTACGATATTCACCTCTTGGAAGTGTCGCTCCGCTACGCGAAAACATTGAATCGATGTCCGTGCTCAAGTCTCGCGACATGCTGTGGCGCCAGGCATTGGCCGCATTGCCACCCTCGGTCAGGTTCCTGTTTTTTGGTGTTGGTGCCGGGAAGAAGGAAAATGTACGCCAGATTAGTGAAATATGAACGATCTAGGTATGGCGCACAATCATTTTCACTGACATAGGGGTGCCGTATGTAAACATTTATTCGAAGATGGCATTAAATGAGAGAATGATTTCAAATTCTATTGTACGCTTTAATTCTTTGCGAAGTTAAAGACAACCGGAAGACGAATGTGTTGCATTTTAACACAACTTTACAGCACAGAGATCTTAGTTAAACGTACAACAGGTAACATAACCACAAACCTTTGTATTACTTTTATGTACTCTGTTTAGAGGCATTTATGCTATGACAGTTTAAAAGAATAATCTTCACTTGCTACAAAACCCTTCCACATTACTACTACATTACTACTGATCGTCTTCAGTCGAACGAGAGTACGAACAAATGAACTACAGCACAGACACGTACCTTCCGAAGGGATCCTGATGATGCCAGAACGGTGCCTGTGTTTGGCGCAGATTGTTCATGAAGCGTGACGCCGGGAACCTCGAAGAGTTAACGTCGTTCACATTCAAACGATTGGTCAGTGCACGTACCTGGAGCAAAAAAAAAAAAACGTCGACAATTAGAAATTTCCCACACTGGTAGTAGTTATCTGCAATACATACCCGAGACAGAAGCGTGGAGAAGAGATTTTCCGCGGTCAGTATTTCGAAACCATCGTCATCGTCCTCTTCGCCCGAACTGGCCGATTCGTTCGGGTCTGCCGTACCACGTTTCGATGGTCGTGTGCTCCTGTGTGGTAAGTGAGGATATTGTTTCGATCGTAAACGAATTCGTTTGGAACGCCTTAAATATAATTCCGTTCTCACCTGAGGCGATGCATCATGTGGAATTTAGGTTCCTCGGAATCGCTCTCACGTCCCAGCGAGGTATGTCTGTTCAGTCGTGGGAAGGACGTTACGTCACCCGCCTCGCCGTCATTCTCAGCCAGCAGGGAGCTGTACCAAATACGTGAGATTGGTATGTTTAGTTGTGATTACTCTTGGACATCAACATTAGTGATGGGTAGTACTACTTCAAACGAAGGGAAATTAATCTAACTCTGGAAATCTTAGGAGTCTATTCAGGATCAGATCCGAATCAACTTCACATTCTGAATCAAGTCTGAACTTCAGATTAACTTGGCATTCTGAACCAACTCTAAACTCCAGATCAACTTCGAGCTCCGGATTTACCCAAATTTCTGAAATAATTCTGAACTTTGAAAAAACTGCGGATCAATTTCCAGATCAAATCCACGTATGTCAACTCTTTAATAGTTCGGAGTTATTGAGAGCCCTCGGGAGTAGTTCTGAACTGTACGGAATTAGAGAAATCTACGGAGCAGTGGAATTGATTTAAAGTATATTCTAGTGGCGAAGTCTTCAAGGATTTCCCAACACACTACATTCAACGAACACCGCTACTTACCCTAGACGACGCGGTCTGCCAAGGCGCGGTTTCATACCGAACCCGGCAGCACCGGATACACCGGAAGACGCATTCGATTCGGACGGTTCCAAACTGTTGGCGCGTGGCGTCACAATACCACCACCCTCGACAGCGATCGGTATAATGTACTCCCGTGGGCTCTTCTTGATCGGCATCGTGGTGCTACCGCTGGTACTAACCGTACCGGACATCATGCCGGAAGCGTTCGTCGATATCGGACCCTGCGAGATGGTGTTGTCCGAGTCGTTTGACTCGTTCGTTGACTGGCGCGACAGCGAACCCCTGTGACCTGTCTGTGAACCCACCGGGGATGGACCGTAAGCACCGGCACCGTACGCACCGGATGCCGTTCGCTGATATGTGGGTGGTTTTTGCGGTCCGGCAAAGGGCCCTGCTTGCTCTTTGCCCTGCGGTTCCAGGCTGTTTGCCCGATGGTGCAGATGCTGCTGATGTTGATGGGCCATCGGTGCGAAGGCGGGCGGATGATCGCGCCCGATAGGTGCGCTGCGTAGATCCGGCATCTGGTGCTGAATCTCCGTCGAGAAGCGCATCGGTGCGAAGGCAGGTTGGGGCGGTGGTTGTTGCATACGTTGCTGGTCCACCTAAAAACGTAACAAGAATGAAGTTAGACGTGAATCGAATACGAATGTTCTACATCTGTTTACCTTCATTTGCGGATCTCCTTGTAGTTCCAGCGGCTTGGATAACTTTCGCCGTGGAAGCGTTGCCGATTTGAGTGTGATTTCCGCGTGCGACGTTTTCGTTTCATCCTTCGGTGGCGTTGGGATACTTCCGATGGATACCTCTGCGAATAAGAATTGGCAAAACACCCATTTGAAATTTGAAAGGCTTCAGACACGCCAACGGCGCACAGTTACGTACTTCTCGGGATGGACATAGTGTCACAGCGTGGTTCAGGCGTTTCCGAACCCATCCGGTACGGTTTGTTGATACCAAGCGTACCGGTGGTCGAACGTCCGTTCGCACCGAACGGCATCGGTGGTTTGCGTAGCCGCCCGATCGGTATCGCATTGCCGATGATCTCGCGAGCGTTCTTCAACTTGCGCTCCCGTTCGTTGTCCTCCACCATCGAGACGCTCTCGGTGCGGGCACACAGCAGATCGATCGAGGTCGGCGTTGACGGTGCGCTCGGGTCAGTCGTTTTCACCCGATTCAGCATCGCAATCGAGTTCTCCATCGAGCGGCGGGCATCCTCGAGCGAAAAACTGCCGACCGAACTTTTCGAATCGCTTTCCTTCACCTCATCGTCCGATTTGGTCGCCGCAGACAGCTCATCGTACACTTGCTGCTGCTGGAAGCCTGCCAAATTCTTCGCCGAACCGGCGAATGCGGGCGGCGTTCCCGGTGTGGAGGCGCACTCCTCCTGCTGGTCCTGCTCGTACGAATCGGATCGTTTCCGTTGGTCCAGCGTGGCCGTCTGTGGGGCCGGCGGTTTTGTGAAGGTGGACGAGGTGTTCAGACCAGTCTTGCGTTCAAACTCTTTCTTGTAGTTGCCTACGGTCGGTACGCCACCGCCCGGTAACACAAACTTCTTGAACTTGTCACCGTTGCCCGCCTGCTGGTTTAAGTTCTGGAACTTTTCGGCCGTCTCGAGGATGCGTGACTTGCGCCGTTCGGCTGTCCGTGCCAGACTTTCGTCCGGTAAGCTGTTCTTCCGCTCGACACTGCTAGCAGAGCGGTGCGTAGTGCCCGACGGTTGATTTTCATCGCCACCCTTTCGCGAGTTAACCTCGTTGATAGCGGACGTGAGATCGGTTGTTTTGTTCTTGCCGAAAATCTTCCTCACGGCAGGTATGGCCGTCGTCGGTACGATCGGTTTCTGCTCCGTATCGCCCTTTTCCAGCTTCTCCAGCTTCGCTCGCACGCCCGATACGGTTTTGGGTGGTGTTTCCGGTGTTGAAGGCACGGAAGCAGCCCCATTACCGGCTGCCACCGGTTCCGATTGTCCCTTTCCGACAGTGCCACTATTCTCGACAGATGGCGCTTGCGGTTGGGCCGCCGCTTCCAGGAGCAGTTCGTCACACATATTTTCTAGATTTTGCAAATCTTCCAACACTTCCTGTGCTTGTAATTTGTTTGGCTCGCCCGACTTGGTCGACGGTTCGGTGGGTTTATCTTCCTGAGTGGATTGTTCCTTAGGTTCGGCCGCGCTTTGCTGCTCCTGCTCCGACGGCTTTGCCGCCGCGGCCAACTCCTCCACGTCCATGTCTTCCGGTATGCGCGGCTGTGCCGGTGATGGTGGGTCCGCTTTGTCCTTCTTCTTAACCGCACCGGTCGCGTTTTCGGTAGACACTGTCGTTTCAAGTTTGCGCTTCGTCTGCGCCGGACTGCCAGCGGCCGCTTCGGCCGGTGTGATGGTGCGCGTTGGCGATGGCATCAACGCCGCCTCACCACCGGCCGCCACCATGTCGAGAATTCGCCGCTCCGCCTCAGTACCACCCATGTCGACGATTGAACCCATCGAGTGGCTACGCTGGATACGATCCTTTGCCTTGGCGTCCTCCTGCCCGTTACCCACCAGCAGCTGATCGGCCGTTACCGAGGGTGGTGCGAGCGATAGTAACACATCCAACCGGACGGGCGTCTGGTTGGCAAGCTCTTCGGCCAGGTCCAGGCACGATTCCTCGTAGCCTTCGTTCACCCACCAGTGGTTGCATATCTGCTCGACGTTGGCACGGTGCGAGGGACACACGGTTAGCATCTCGCGTATGAGCGGCGAAGCGCGGGAAGGTTTCTTCGGCTCGAAGTAATCGCCCTGGCTGATCTGTTTCACCAACCGCTTGAAGTTGGCTCCATCGAACGGCATGGCGCCGTAGACTAGCGTGTAGAGCAGCACACCCAACGACCAACAGTCCACCTCGGGACCTAGGTAGGGCGTACCCTTGACGATTTCGGGCGATGCGTACAGCGGCGAACCGCAGAACGTGGCCAACAGCCGCTGTTCGTCGAACACGTTCGAGAGCCCGAAGTCGGCAATCTTCGCATTACCGTTCTCGTCCAGCAGAATGTTCTCGAGCTTCAGATCGCGATGGCAAATTTTGTGCTTGTGACAGTAGTAGATGGCGGTCGATACCTGGCGAAAGATGCGGCGTGCTTCCTCCTCCGCTAGCACCTTCCGTTCGGACAGATAATCGTACAGCTCGCCACCGGCCGCAAACTCCATGACTAGTACCATTTTTTCACGGTTTTCAAATACTGCGCACGAAACAAAATGGAAAGAAAGTGCATTTATTAAAACGTATGCATCGAATGTAAGTGGTGAAGGACGAGGGCAAGTAGCAGAGGGCAGTTAATTCTGATAAATCTTTTGAGAAGAGTCGTTTTTATGAAACTATGAATTGAAGAATAAATCGTCATAACAGGATTCATAAATTTTCAACGAATCATGAATTACAGAATATTTATATTCCGCTAAACTTCCACATTCCTAGGAAATGCAACCTGATGGTGGAACAATGTGATGTTTTCTTATTGAAAAGTGTTCCAGTTTATAATACTAATATCTATAGAGAAGCTTCATAATATATGATTTCTTTATAATTCAATGAAAAGATTTTAAAGGTTTAATTTATTATTTATTATTATTATAGTCAGATTCACCAAACACTAGACAAGACCTTTATCATTTGGCGAATCTTTCCATTTTCATTACGTTTAAAAACCTACCGCACGAAAAATCCACCGCCAAACAATGTTTTAATCAAACTAAAGCCTTACATAACATTCCAAATGAATTGCGCGACGATGAAACATCCCCAAATTCCGACCAAGCTCTCGTTATCTCTACTAATCACACATAGGCCGATCCGTGGCTTTCGGCTAGCACCGTACCGACGAAGCCTGATGAAATTAATTCTATTTTCCCTCTCCCATAATTTGGCACAAGGCTGCCGGGCTTATGCGTTATGCCATCGCGCGCTCACCTGGTGACTATAATATCGAGCAGCAGCAAGGAACAAAAAAAAAGAAATCTTCCCCGTCACCACTGGACGGTGCGGTGGAGGCGCACGGTCGCTTGTACCAACGTACCTTCGTAAATGTGTATTATGTTGGGATGCTGGACGGAGCTCATAATCTGTACCTCGCGCCGTATCCGAATGAGATCAGCTTCCGTTTCTATTTTGCTCTTCTTGATCGTCTTGATGGCCACCTCCTGGCCGGTTTCCTTGTTGATACCGAGCTGCACCTTGCCGTAGGTGCCCTGGCCGAGCTTTTTTATTATGTCAAATCTGTAGAAAGCGGGACGAATAGAACAACGATTCGGGGAATTAGTTTCCAAGTCAGCGAAGCGTTTCGGTCAACCTGTTTTTTTTTTTGTTGTACATGGTTGGCGCTATAAAACTCTGTGCTCATACTAACCTTTGACGAAGTTTTTTCCTATGATTGTTCATCTTCACCGCACCGGTATTCTCTATGCCGCTCATGATGTTCTCTATCGTTGCCTTCTGTGGAGGGAACTGTTGCGGCGACGGAGGCATCGCCTCGCCGCCTTCCACCTGCTCGCCTATCACCATTTTGTGTATGCTATGCCACTATTTTGTTACTAATCTCTAGATCACACGTCCACCCACCCCACTAGTACAGATCACACACACACACACGCTTGGTCGCACGCATACGCACATTCAAACACGCGGCACACGCGGAAGCAGGAAGCGCACAAAGTTTGGGTTTTTTTCCTAGTTTTGCGGGTTCTATATTGTACAGGTTTGTCTAGTAGGTCAACAAGGGACGTGTTTTTGTGTGGGGCCTGTTGGAGGAACCGTCCCGGGTTTACCGCCGTAATTGTTGTGGTATTGTGGTTTGACGTAGGCTTCCCTTAAATTGAAACTTTCACCCGAGATTTTCGGCGGCGGTGAAACACTGCAGCGTATGTTTTCTGTTGCATAAATACACGCGCATCCACCGCAAACACACACACACACGGAAATGGACGCTTAGTTTAGGAGACAAAAAAAAGAAACTACTGTACAAAACTCCCGTTTACCGCGGGCAACTTTAACCTAGCACTAAAATCTGAAAGTGAATTAAAAAGGGAAATTCATTAGACATAAAGAAAAACACTCGATGAGATTGATTTATTCAACGGGGACGTACAATCGAGCAGTTTGTTATTTCGGTTTTATCACATAAGTTAATTAAAGTAATTGTCCTTTTTAATGTTAAAGTTCATTGCAGTCCTCCATAGAACATTTCCAATCAATGTCCAGTAATCACTTGTTGTATTTAAAACTGTCCACATTATTTTATTTATATTAAAATTCAACACTCCACTTCAATAACAGTTTTTCATTTAAGTTTTTAATTCCTTTTTTTTACACTAACAGCCAAGAACTGTGCTGTTCCACTTAACTTCCCAGCGGTGACCCAAACAACCTTCAAGGGGATTTTTCTTCCATCAATATGCACAAGCGGTAACCATTGCATACATTAATTTCACTTTGTCTGGTCCAAAATCACCAATGTCCGCACGGTTTTGGTCCCGATCGATGAAGAATTTTTGTTCTTCTTGTTCCTGCAGGGTGCATCACCGCGCCTGGTATCCGGCTGCCCGCGAAGGACAAACTAATTACGACCGTTTTGAAAATCTGTCGAACGTGCGCGGAGGGAAACTCGTTTCGGAATTTATTGACGATCGTTTTTCGACGAACTATATTGCTCCGTTGTTTAGCTTTTCGCACTTTTATTTCACTTCGTTAACGAAAGATAAAGCAAACAATGTCCAACATGATCGATTAAATATTTCGCTTTATTCGCCTCCGCCCACTCCTGGCCCCCCGGGGAAGTGTTCCAGCGCCAATAATTCCTACGGACGGAACGGAGAAATTTACGACCCAGTCGTGTATTTGGTGTCTTGTGTTGTACGAATACGAATCGCACTCAGGGGCACTCTGGTTCACACACTCAGGAAAATCGAGCAAAGCGCGTGCAAGACGATGACGAGACGACGGCTAGGCTTAACATTCGTCCCAACCAACACGAATCCCAAATCCAACAACGGCACACCGCCAGTGCCCCACAGTGTTACTAAGTAAGGGTATAAATAGATCGGTTTCATCGCTTTCGTCGATGAAGCTTTTGCGTGACCGTCGCGAGACGTTGTACGACCATCTTCTTTATGTTTTGTACACTCGAAATGTGTCGCTGTCGCGGCGAGTCTCTTGGCAATGGGGCAAAACACACCCTCAGAACCTGCTGCGGTTTGCGGCTTCTTGTGCTGATCTTGTCCGCTTTCCTGTTCATCGGTGCGCACACGAACCCGCCAACCGGTGTGACATTCACCAAGATAACCTCACTTGCTGCCAAAATGGTAGATACGTGGGCTAGAAAAGTCACGCACACACACACACAGATGTAGTTTCTAATCCGTTGGAAAAAAAAACTAAGCCAGGAGGCAAGTGGAAAACTGGGGGGAAAAATTGAAATATTTTCCTTTTGCAACAACGGCAACAACCAATATCACTAATCCGCCATTTTGCCGTACGATCACGATCACGCGCTCGCCATGATCACCACACGATTTTCCTGCGGACAACGGCCATACATGCAATGTGCTTCATTTATGTTTCACAACTTTCAGTACGGTTCACCTACTAAGCCAACATAATAGTTCCCACCCCTTCCTAAACACCTACTAACAACACCAATATTGATAATGACACTGAACCGTATTGAGTTCGTGTGCCAAGTGCCTAGCAGTGAACCGGATCCAACTGCGGACAAACGTGTACCCCGTTACACTTGTGTTGCAACTAGACAATCTGCGAATGGCCGCTACAGTCCGTTCCCCGGCACAGAATCGCGTACGCTCTTTTGCATGCGTACGATGAGCTACGCCAGGAATGAGACGAACGCGGAGAACGATCAAACATTTGCAAAATGGTGAGCGCACCGTCGCTCATTTTCCTACGATCAAGGAAGCAGTATAGTAGTCCTATCTCTCCCTTTCTCTCCCTCTCTTGAGTTCTCTCGCCGAGCCCGAAGCGAAAAGCAGCACGAACAAGAGGCCACTGTGACGGAGGCGCCACACGGCAGAACATATTTGTCACCGCAAGCAGAAGAGAGCGGAGCTGCGGATGGATGGTGTGCAATTTGTCACGCACACACTTGCACGCACCACACATACAGCGCCCAGCAGCGATCGTGATCGTGTGCGTGTAGTAATGGGGTTTCCTATTTTACTGCTCCGTTTTTATTGCAGATTATTTAATCGATGCGAGATAGGAAGCTGTGCGAAAAACTGATGCGCGAAAGGAAAGTGGGGAGAGAGAGAGTGAGACCGGGCGCCATTGGGCTGTAATTTCCACAGACCGGCCACGCTCGAAAAGGGAAACATTCGAGCATTCGTCAAACATATTTTTGCATCGATTATCAGTAGCCCCCACCCGATGTAGGGAAATAAAACGTATGAATATGTTAATTAAACCATTGTTTTGAATGGAACAGAAATAATGCAGGATTATTTACGAGGAGACACAAAACAAAAACAACACACATTATGGCCGCCGGCAGTATGTGTAATAACTGCCAACTGCAAGCAGGCCACACACCCAATTCAAACATCCGTGTGCTCGTTTCGTGCGTCGCACACACACATTTAACGCGCTGTCGAGTTCAATGGACAGTGTCAGCAGAAACAGAAGCGCTGGCGCGGCAGGGCAAATGAGCAAAGTGAAAACCATCGTTGCTGATCGTCGGTCCCAACCATTGCTTGTTCATCGGCTAGTGGTGCGCGCCATCATTCTCGGCACGGTACAATGTAATGGCAGGAATTTAAAACGCAATTTAATCTTTGCCGTAGGCGTGTAAGTACACATGCATGAATGTACAACACCGCCGTGACACATGGCACATCGCTTATTGTGATGTGCTTAATCCTTGTGTATCAAAATGTTTTCTTTGCGTGTGAAACGACAACAATGGTGCGATGGGTAATAATATAACTTAAAATTTCTATAATGTTTTGACCAACTTGTAGACGGTTGAAAAAAGGGTCCAAAATGGCTTAAAAACTGCTCGGTTTAACAACGAAAGTAAGTCCACTTTGGGTGAGTTTGAGCAATTGTACTAAACACCATGCGCCTCCATCACATATCGCTTAATATCTATATTGTCGCCAAAAACCATTTACGAAACTTGCACCAACAGCACAAACGCAGCAACCATAACACAAAAACACGCGAAGGAAAACTATTTACAGCCAAAGTTTACCACCCAATCGGTTTAAAATTGCTGCTCCCACCGCACAGAAACGAAAACGAGCAACGATTGAAAGGGATTATTATGGAATGATAATTAAATTTAATTAATTAAGCCTGAAAGTACATCAACCGGTGCGGGCATCGGGGTGACAAATTTTCCCACGATAACACACGCGCTGGAAAGTTTTTTGGCACATTGCCAATTGTTTTTTTCTCCTTTCTATATGTTGCTTTAACAATCCAACTTCCTAGTCAAATTCAACGGTTGAAAAGGTTCCCAGTGAATTGTTGTCATGTGTGGTAAATATTAGGGTTCAACAGCACATTTGGAAACTGACTATCGTGTTTGTGGAAGCTTGAAAAAGTATTTAGAAATTTAAAAATCCTTATCAATATGAGATTTTTGTACGAGTTTCAAGAACACTATTGGTGACTTCTATTCGGCACGGTATTTGGACTTTAAATATGCATTCAAACAAACAGTACTGCCGTTAATGAGTTCGATTACGGTCATCACATACACATGCGCACCTATTACGATGGCCCAAATATCATGGACAATATCGCACTGCTCATTAAAACCTCATTAATCGAACCCACTTGTAAGGATGCATCGGAGCGTTCAACCGGGGGCGCGTGTAGTGCAGTGGAAGGGGAGACACAACTATTTGCCTATAATTTGTTCTCATTTTTCACGATCACACACACTCAAGATCGCAATGTTTGTGTAGCGAAACCGTGGCTTGAACTTAAAAATGTCCGATTGCATAATGATGTTAGAAAATAAAAACCTACTCTTCGACTGCATGTGTGTGTGTGTGTGAGTATATGTCCGTTGGCCATTAGTGTGTTGTGATTTTGTGTTTTCCCTACCGTTCGCTTCCTTCGACACGCACCCAATCAATGGTGCACCAATGTTTGCAAACTGTGGTCCGGTTTTTTTTTTGCCCCTCGCACTCGCGCCTGGCAGGGAGCCCAATGTCGATGTCATTAGTGACGCGTGAGCATCACATGAAAAAGTTTTACGCGCGTGCACGCAACCATTCTTTGCATGATGCTTTTCCCCAGCGGTGAAGTGTTGTATTTTTTTTTTTGTTATGCTTGAGCATCTGTTTTAATGGCAATGCGAATGGTGCAGGCCACTCGCCTGGATGCTTTAAAACACAAGCCGGATGGACGGTAACAAACCAAACAGTAACAGTGATTATCGACTGACAATGAAGCTCTGCGGAGATAGATTTAGTTTTTTTAGATATAAAAATAAGTAAAACAACCAAAGAAATAAGTTTCACGGGTTCTTTTTATCTTACTCCTTCCAGTAACATTCTTGACTAGCATGACAAACATTTTAAAACCATTCTCTATCTGCACCGAAATCGGTTTTCGTCCCGCACAAATTCCAATTAATTTTGCAACGTGCAAGTAAATAATGATTTCGTTATGTAAACACAGCATCCGATTATCGTGAACCAAAGCCAACCGGCCGTCACCACCGAGAACCACCCTCAGGACATTAATTATTTTCCTATTTTTCCCACTTCTCGAGCGCACAAATCCGCGTGACGGAGCTGATTCGGCCAAAGATTTCGAACGCTGACACTACGGTGGCAACATTTTATACAAATTGACGTTCCACCTACCGCGGCTGCTGTGTCCCGTTGCCGCATAAACCGCACCGCATTACGCTACCGGAAAGTGTGTCTCAAGGATGCGATTCGCGCGAGTTCAGTTACAGGCACCGGGCAGCAGAAAGAAAGTAAAGCAAATATATACGGCAACAAAGAACAACACGAAGTGTGTTGCCTCGTGCCGGTCGCCGTTCCGATTGGCTTCCATATTCCAGCAAGCGTACATTCGGCCAAGGCCATCCGGGACAGACGCAAACAACAAACAGATAAACAATCGAAACCTCGCGGATTGGCCGGGGTATTGGGTGGGTGGTACCAGATGAACGCCATCATATACAGTCGGTTACGGTCGCTACCATCTGGAGTGGTCTCATTGCACCCAGTGATGGGCGCACAGTGGGGTCCAATAGAGCAACCAGCGGATTGGATTGGCAGGCCATGAAACAGGCACCATGGCCGAAAATTGTGATGCTCTTGCAGAATGACAAAACCGCAAGGAGTTAATTTTTGGTTTGTTGGAAAATGAGATAGTCAAAGATGGCAGATTTTCCAAATATCATTAGAAAAGTGATAAAGTGAAACACAAAACACTGTACTGAATTGCAAAAACTGGACTAGCAAGCGTTGCGTGCACAATTTAGTAAATGTCAAATTGGGCCGAGCTGTTTACGTACATGCCGGATTGAAGAGTTGAGACATAAAGTGTAACCATTGAAATTTAAATTTGTTGAACACTAATCACAAGTATTCGTTATTAAGAAACATTATTTTTAATGTATAATCTGCGCCTTTTATCCTAAAAATGCGTAAAATTTGGTATAGCATATTGCAACTCTTGAATCCGCGTGTACGTAAACAGGCTGATCGATTTGGCATTCACTAAAGAGTGTACGCGATTCCATGTCCAGTTTTTGCGACTTAAACGTAAACGACGTAAACTTAGTGTTTACTTTTTGGGTGTTCTTTGAAGGAGTGCGTTCTTTGATTTGCGTGTTTAACTGTATGGACTTGACATTATCAATCGTTATCTCAGGGTAGACAACTATTCTTGATGCAAATTTTTAAAAAATTCGCATCAAGCTTTTCAAGAATATTGTGATTATATAACTTCAGCCGGAGGTGGGTTCGGTTATATACCTATATAAATTACTGTCTTCTCTTACTAATGTTCAGTAAAGATAAAATAAACATCTGTGCACACCCATCCACCAGCAATGAACCACCGTTCATCAACCAGAATAGCAACTTTCGTTGATCGAACAATCCGTGGGTTTTTCACTCTCGAGATGCTCGCCTACGCTAAATCAGTGACCACATTCACCACAGCTGTCTGTCAAATGGCGACCGAATAGGCATGCGAGGGACTTTGCTGTGTGTGTGTGTTTGTGACGAGTAATGAATAACGCTATGCGAGTTGCTAATAAGACAAGTAATTTAATAGTGAAACGAGTTGCGTTAATTTCCATTTTGCTTTGCCCACCGGCATTACACGACAAGCGGCATGTTAAAGTACCTCGCATTGCACATTATCAGCTTTAATGTGCTTAAACTCACTTTGTTCCTAATCCTTTCCGGTCCGGTACAGGCGCAAATTCCAGAGCAAACTTAATCTAACCGGAAGAGCAGAGGATTAGTAACGCTTAAGTCGCCACACAATCGAACCGGCTTTATGCGAACGATCGTGGATCTTTTTCATGGCGCAGGAAACTGATAGCCCCTAAGCCAAACAACGTTGGTCCAGGATGGAAGAAGCAAGGGATGTGCAAAATTTCATCAGCAAATAATTTTACCACTCGGAAGCGAAAAAAAAAAAACCCACAAACGGAATGCGGTAAAAATGTGCTCTTGCCTTGCCTTAAACACACGAAACGGTGGGAACGCGAACGGCACAACGCACACACAACACGCTGGAGCAGACCTTTGCATCAATATTTGCCTTTGCCTCGTCCGGGAGCACACTATCATGGGTTGGGTGTCCCTCCGGTGCACAAGGTGCCTTACTTTTCGATTCTTTGCTCTCCATCGGAAATGAATTTTTCGCACAGAAGGCAACGGATAAGGTCGGTCGTTTCGTTCGGTTGGAAGCGTCAGCGTTTTCCCCTGTTTCGGCCGGATGATAGGATGTGTGCCTAAGAAGTTTCCAGTTGCGAACGGCATGCATCCGAAGCTCGGGGCCAAAAGCCATCATTAGGATGTGGGTAAACAGAATGTGGGGAAAGAATGTATTGCGAAAAAGGATGATAGCAAAATTGAAGATCAAAATACGCAAGAGAGAACATGTCGGAGATTGCACAGGAAGCTTAATAACAAATCAAATCTAAGAGGTATACCGTAGGCTGAAGAAGAGATATCGATTGACCCTTTTGGGAACCAGTTATCACACTATCGAATTCCAAATATCTGTGAACATTCCATCAGTAACTGTCGATCTTACTTCCAGAAGCCTTACTATTGAAAAACTATTTTCAAACGTTTACTGTTCTATGTTTAGCGTTTCCGAGGCAACTGAGAAGGGTCCGGTTCGAATATTTCGCAAAGATTCTATCATAAGAACTCACTCACTCACTCACTGACCATTGGTCGACTCTCAAGGATGGACGAATCTCTGATGATTTATGAACCGCTGACAATTCACTAATCTTCCAAGGACGGTAGATCTATCTTCTCTATCTGTCATTTCGAAGATCTGTCAAACTTCGTGATTAACTTCATAAAACTTCATTGATTTGATTTGAAGATTCTCTCACATATTCATCTGTGTTCAACTCTTCCAGTACGTTTGAGACACGTGAGTTATGTGCTGTAAATGCTCAAAAATGAACTAATTGAACAATGTATTCCACCGTAAATGGTTTTCAAATTATAATCACTAGTTTTGTACAAAAATAAGTTCTAATACTTCTGATGTAAATGTTTGCTGCCATAAATAATGCCCTTCCAGTGCTGCTCGAGCCAATCACTTCCCTCGAATCGAGTTAAGCGTAAGCTCGCATTTAACAGTGAAACGGAAAAGGGAAGCTTTCGTTTGCTTTCCCTTCGAACGGGGCAAAGGTCGACCGGTTCTCGTTTTGTTCAAGCGAGGAAAATTGCTTTTCACAAATGCGAAGGAACTGAATTGAGCCAGAACTGAGACACTTGCTCGTACCGTGGTACACGTCCCAGTACGGGCGTACAGTGCAATAGAGCGGACAATGAAGGGAAGTGTACATTAGGGCACACTATTCAACCCGTACGATATCGGCACCAGGGATCCTTTTCCTGCCCATTCCCAACTGCACCGATAAGGCACGAACGGATGCGAGAGTACGGCAGTATCCGGACGCAAGCCGTGTGCTCATGGTGAAAGATCCACAAACAGTCAAGTAGTGGGTATTTCTTCGCCGACCCTGGGATGCAATTTCGTTGAAGCATAAAGAAGAATGGTACGGATGAAAGTGACTCCATTTCCACCGGGACCGATAGTTCCAGGGGTGGTAAAGCTTTTGAATTATTAATTGCGCATCAGAACGGGGGCATTCGTTTTTCGGGCAAGAAAAGCATAGTAATAAACAGAGGGACATTAAAAAGACTCCCTGTACCCTTCGATTTCGGTAGTGCGAAGCATAATTTGCACTTTATTTATTCGAGACACGCTTTATTTGAGGCACGTCAGAATGTAAAGGGCTTTAGCGTTAAGGGATTTTTAAAACTCAACAGTAAGTAGCTGGGAGATTTATACAAGAATAAAAGGAACTTATAATAAAATAGCTAAATTTAGGAAGCTTAATAGCCTAAAGTTGTCATCCCGGTCGAATCAAACAAGTGAACAACCCAATTAGACCATAACTTCGAAATAGTTGCACAGCCCTGATGTTGGTTCATTCCAACGACTAAATTGGGTTATCACTTTTCCTGCGAGGAGGAACAGTCTACAATCAAGTTCCATTCAAGCCACCAGCACAATGAGCTGGTTAATGGCAATTTACGTGTTAATGCACCCGGGTTTGTGTTATCAACCGTACACCAAGGATCGATAGCGATGCTGCTCGAATTGCTCTGAGATTGATTCTGGGGAATTCTTTAGAAACTTAATAATAATGCATCATCGAATGCTCCCGTAGATACGACGACAAGTGATGTTACGTAAAGTTGAGTAGTAATAAGCTTAACTCAAATATTTAATCTACTGATGACGAGTTTTGCAAGCGAGTCTTTAATAAATTTACCAAATCTTATTCCTAATGTGAAATTTATCGTGGAAATCGTGGATCATTCTCACAATAATTCATTAAACCACTTCATGCAATATTCCACAAAAAATGAAACCCTCACACTCCCACACCTAATAAAACGCACTCCCCTTGCTTTCCACCAGAGTTCATAAAACTCTTGTTAACATCGTACCATAATACCGGAACTATTCTACTTTTATCGCCCATCCACTTCTCTTTCAATGCCGCCCCATCCCTCATCTTTCGTCGATTGTTGGGGAGACGTATAAAACTTTTTATTTAATTAGTTTTTATCGTTCACGATGATGCTGTTACGATGCCCGGGATCTTCATCCGGTATGCCGAGATCTGTTCACCTCCTGGGCTGGGCGAATGCCGGGGAAATTCATTTATAAAATGCACTACACGAAAGGACGAATTATTCAAATCACACTCGGCGATGTCGGTCCACCTTCGGCCTCCACCCAACAAGCCCGAAACATCCATCTGCTGGTGTATGGTAATTTCATAACAAAAAGCTTACACACTCGCAAGAAATGGTCGACCGGTCGACAAAAGTTTACGATCGAATCGAGAGCGGTTGGTTCTTCTCTGCTTCGGCTATGGACAGTGTGTCGCCGGAACACTACACTACGAAGAAGCAAGACTTCAACTCAATTATGGTTTGCTTATGGGCGCCCAAGGGCGCTTCCGTTTTTAAACTGTACTTCGAGTCACAGTGGCACAGTGGAAAGGGTAATTAGCTAGATGGTTTTGGAATTTGGTCAGGGTTGCACTGAATCGATTTTTTTGGCAACATTTTTTTTACATCCATTTGCGGTCCAGTATCGTGGAAAGATTGCCATAAGTAAATGTGATCTTGATTAAAAGTTTACATCCTTTCGAAGTGAGTATCGTTAATATCTCTTTGCTAACCCGTTTAAAAAGATTGGTTGCTTATTCGCATAAAATCTCGTATAAGCAAGTTTTTACATTAGTTTACAACACAAGCATAACATGTTGCCATAAATGCTATAAACTATAGAAACACGCGAATATAAATTTGGAATTCACGGATCGTAATAGTTTCGCACTAATTAGACTGGTTTTTAGACCAATTTTAAACATTTTTATTTAGATTTTGTTCTATAAACTAACTCGGCGGTCAAATTTACAAAAACCGCGAATCTCCGAATCCGCGTACAAGAGGAACCGCGTATCTCGGGGACTGCCTGTACATTGGACACTACCTCTATAAACGTTTAATACAAAATCTTAACCTCTTAATACTTAAATCATTAACCTCTCTCTCAAGATAATAGAAATTTCAGAGTATCATCGAACTTCCGAGAGAGATTTGATCCCGGGCCATGCTTATTTCACAAAACCGTGCGTTACCGATTTGACCTCATCACAGACCGATCTTCTGGTCTACAAAGAGTAGGTATTGAACAGCACAAAAAAACCGAATCTCAGAGTAGACGAATGCGTGCACGGATAGATAAAGGCACCCGAATTGATGGCATTTTCCTGCCCTTTTTGATAATACTAATTAATTATTTGATTACCCACTTCTTAACAGGCTCTGCGTTTGGTTTGTCTCTTCCACCTTTTCGAGTTCCCCCTATCGTCTACTTCAAGGGGTTAAAAAAATCCTTCCATTTGCTCACACCAAACCGGGGCGAGCCATTATTTGTCGGCTTTACGAGCGGCTTATCGGGCTTCCCAAAGCATTTGCTGGAACATGATGCAGTTTCCAACAAACCGGAACGTCGAAGAAGTCCTTCATGCTCGTTCCGCTTAACTAACGTGACCAACGCAAAGGAACGGGCAATAATGGGGCAAGCAAATCAACGACTTTCAGCCATAATTTTTCGCACCCACGCAAGGCTGACTGATGGAAAAGAAATGGAAATTGAAGAAAAGATTTTTCCCGTCAAAGAAAACGGACCTTCCTCATGTGTGTTTACTCCTGCTTCGTCGCTTGTTGCACGGCCTGTCTCTCATTCCACTCGGGGAAATCCTCCGAACCGATCAAGGGACGTTTTTCCGGTAACACTAAATGTGCAGGTGAGCGTGTGTGTGTGCATGTGTCGATGTCCGTGCTCACTTGAAGATTTTGTTTTTGTTTTTTTTAATCTCTCTCTCTCTCTCTCTCTCTCTCTCTCTCTCTCTTTCTCTTTCTTCTTTTCCTGTTACCTTCTTCTCCTTTCATACTTCTTCCGCTGCGCGTGTTCAACAGTCGCGTGCCGAAGTTTCCATCGGTTGATACGCTTTTCACCGATTTTCTTCTTCACTCGAGTGGGAAACACTTCTTCGTGGTGTATGAGGGGTTTTTTTTTTGTTTTTCCCCACTTTGATGGTGCAATAGATTCTGGTCGTGTTTACTTCTTGCTTATTTCCTATTCACCCCTTTCGTACCGTTCTCTCCGAGAATCCAAATTTCCCATCCCACTTCCGCGAACTGGCACACGTATACTCACACCAACACCGAGAGGATACACACAAACACATTAACACACGCTCAAACGTCACAACTCATCCCAGATCTTTAGGGAGGGGGGAGTGCCCGGCCCTTTTTCCGACCACACAACCAAAAAGGGATTTTCCTTCACAAATTATACACACACACACGCGCGCACATACACAAGCTCCCGTATCGGTATTTTGGGGTACTTTTTCCCGGCGTTTATTTTGTATCGCTTTTCTTGTTGCACAGTGAAATTCTATTCGATCCGGCAAGCAATTTCCATCACCGCACGGGGAAATTCAAAGGCAAGGAAAATAAATGGAATAGGGACCCCGTTAAGGCAACACTGCTTGAAAAACACACCACAAGGCAACGGTTCGCACCATTATATGCCCCGTGTGTGTGTGTCGGTCGCTAGTGACACGCCACGAATAAACTACCCAACAAAAAAAAAAAACCCCGAACCGAACCCAAAACCGTGTCCGTTGTGGCGTCGATTGGCCTCACCGTGTGTGATCAGTACTGCTCGCGCTCGGTACGGTGCGCGGCCGAGAACAACATTTCCAAAAATAAACGGTCGAGAAAAATGGTTTTTCCTCGATTTCCTGAAAATATTCGTGCTGCGTTGCGTTTCACAGCGTACTGTCGTGTGGGTCGTCCCGTGTGCCGTTTGGAGAGCTGATGGCGTTTGCTCTCACCCAGTACTGGCACACCATTCACGCTCGGCGGTCGCTTTCTCACTCTTGCTTTCCATCACCAGCTCACCAAACGGCGAATCTCAATCGTAGTCGATCATCAGCGGGTAGCGCACCACCGACGGAAAATACTGAGAGATAGTTCGGTTTCGGTCGACCCTTTTTGGCTCACCAAACACATGGGGCGGTACTGTATCCGAAACTGCTGGTTGCTGCAACAAAAAAAACCCGATCTCTTGCCCGATGCATTCCTTCCCATTTTGGATGATTTCGGCGAGGGAAAATAAGGGAGAAACGCTAGCGCAGTACCCAGACTCGAGAAGATGCACTCAAAAGATGCTAGCGCTCTGCCATTGCTTTCCAGGGAAGTTCATTATATTGCATTCGTTACAACTTAAGGTTGACTGTTAATTATACAATCAACTCGCTTTGTTGCTCCTTCACCTCACTTCTTTCAAGAAGACAACTTCATTTCGATTTCTAACGATTCTCGCCTCGCCATGGTATTCATTTCTTGCATCACTGCATGTAACCAATCCCGTAGCACAGCGTGAAAGTTGAAGGATATCGTGTTATGATGTACAGCGGTTCAAATCCCACAATTTCTTTAGTAAATGTATACTACCCTTGTAGTGTGGCGGTTGGGGGGGGGGAGACACAGTTGCGTTCTTTCTTCACCTTTAAAATGTACTCAATACTTCTCAACGCACACATACACACACACACACGTACCGGCGGCACATTTTCGACTCACTTGCTTCTCGTTCTCTCTCTCTCTCTATTTCTCGCTTGCTTACTTTCTGCTTACTACGATCGTTAAACGAACATGCACGACGATTTTGCTGCTTTTGATGCGTTATCATCTGGCATTTGCATACTTGTGTGCATTCTTTTATCACCATCAACCTCTCATAATTAACTTCAAAGCGGAAGCAAAAAAAACTTAAGACTGTTTTCAACACAACGAACGCGACACGATAAGATTGAATCACAGATACTTTTGCTTGCACACTGGTAGCATGCACTACTATCTGTCAAAATTAACAAATACCTTCAACTTTTAGTAGCCTGACGCGCCGATCAAATCACAGAACGGAAAGTAACTCACGCATGAAAATCGCACTCATTCACCAGCACACACACAGAGGTTTTTATTACCTATTTTTTGTGACAAACGTTCCTACCGTATACGTTTCAGTGTAGGAGACACAGCGAAACAGCAACTTCCCCATGGCAATAGTAGCGGAACCCGTCCATATCCACCGTGTGGGCGGACACAGATAGGTGGTTTGAACGTTTGAACTGAGATGAAGACACACCGAAGAAGGGCAAACGGAGGCAAAAACGCACATACATGCTAGCCGCTGCGTAGGCATATATTTTTAGCACGAGCAACTCTTCTTCACTACACTTCCTGGCCGCCTCTGGGGGCGCTACTAGCGCGATCGCGTACGACTCGGTCGTCCATGTGCGCACGGCGATGAAGTGACGAATATCGCCGATTTTCGTCGATTACCGTACCGCCTGGTATCTGTTTCTAGAATTGCAACACCACGTCTGGATGGGGGTTTTTGCGTGCCTTAACGCGCACACACATGTGTGTGCATTTCAATGAAGATCACTACCAAGAAATAGGACATTCACAACAAGACGTTCGTAAAGAAAAGACGTTTATGAAAAAAAAAAATACATCTTTACACTCCACTCGTTACTACCACTCGCACAGCGGTTAGATTGCTGCAGCCCTTTGGCACTTAACACCCATACGCAATCGCATCGTTTCACTAATGAACCGCGACGAAACAACACCAACATACCCGATGAATGTGTGGTAAAATCAATCAAAAACTCGAATCGAACACCCCGGGCAGAGACACGACACTAAAAACAGCTGCACACAGTGTAACTATTTCTGCTGAGTTGTTGCGACTGCTGAGCAAAACGGTGAAACAAACGCGCACAGGTATGTGTATATGTGTGCATCTGCTTACTTTTTTTTGTTTTGGTGTGCAACTTGAAACACAAGCAGGCTTTGCCGCCGGAAGCGCTACGCGACAGGCACACACGGCGTGCCGATAGGTATGTGAATCGAACTGAAAACCCCCAAATAATATAAGCCAGCCAGAACCGCATCCGCCCCCAGGGCAAAACTGTGCGCGCGGGGGTGAGTCGATGATCTCACCACCCTCCGAAGCTGATGATGCACACACCACGGCGATGAGTGAGAGCCAAGAGGAATTTTTCAACATGTGAGAATTTAGAGATATGACGAGAGCGGGCGAACGGCGTTTTGCCTTTGGTTAGAAATAAAAATACATATTTTTTTAAAATATGTTCTAATATTTCTGTAGTGTAGAGCTCAGAGATAACTGTTCATTTCACTGCAAACAAACACACAACTGAGTGTTTTTTTAAGTTAAAAAAATAACGTTTTATTAAAATTGTCCCATTGTGCAGGGTTTATACAGAGAGAAAGAGAAAGAGAGAGAGAGAGAACGAAAACAGACGATGAGAGCATGACAAAACCCCTTTCCTAAGTGAATAGAGGAAGCGAACGGAAACCATGCGTGCATGGCGCCCAAAACATTCCCCTCGGGCAACCGTTCTCAGTGCATCCTCCAATGACCAAACCCAAAAACTGGATCTTGAAGGGGGTGCTTGGTGAAACGCGTGAAGTCTAACGTGATGACGCGTTGGCGGCGTATCGGTTGCGAAGGTAACCGTGCGACGGTGTCACTGAGACAGCAACACCATGTATCCCATTCTTGTGCACTCCATTTCAGTCACACGCACGCACACATGCACGATTCGTCCTCGAAGAAACGCCTCCGCACGGGGTTGAATTTCGACCGGAGGTTGCTTACTCACACGACTTAGACTTTTGCCCGTTAATGGTAGCATTTTCTTATTCCAATAACTTTACCGCGACTATGACGCACCACAAACACACAATTAAGATTCTGCTCCAATACTGTTGAGCAACTCATCTCTATTCCAGATGCAGACTTAAAATTGCTTCTACGTCACTGGTCACACTCACCCCTTATGGTTTCGGTCTGGTTCCGGTCTAGTCCTACTCTGTTCTGCGAAACAAGTTCGCGGAAGCTTGCTTCACTTTCGCTGCAATTTATTCTCTCGCGCGCACACACATGTAAGCAAACCAATGCTCACTGACCGTCGCCTGCTTGATTTGTGAAGTAGTGAAAACGTAAACAAAAGAAACGCGCATCTCGTACACACCTACCGCTGAGCATTGCGCTTACAAAGTGTGCCGGTTTGCCGCTGTACGCATTTGCGTGTGCATTGGACTGGGAATAATGCAGGAATTAGTTCGGAGATGGTTCAAATAAAAGATATATCCAACGTTTTGATGTAAGATACTAAGCATTTTTAGTATATATTGTGCTGGAACAGCAATGATTCACTTCCTTCACTTGTTATCTCTTATTAAATGCATCACGCAACTTGTTGGCAAATATTTTCTTTTGCTTCGCCGAACCAATGCCAAAATTGGAACGTGTCATCTTGTTTTTCTTCTTCGCTTCCGATACTTTGCCGTGAAAATCGTCGTCAGCATTTTTTTGTTGACCATTCGATGGAAACTTATTGCGCTTTACCACATTACCCTTTTTGTTAAGCTTTATGTTGGTACGCTCCGTATCCACCAGCTGTATTCTCAACGGACGATTATTCAGCATTTCCTGGTCCAGTTTGAGCACTTTTTTGATGGAAACGCCCTCCTTGAAGCATACGTACGCGATATACTTTGTGGCAATGAACCGAATGAAATCGATCGGACCTGCCTGGCTGAAAAAGTCGTACAGATCATTTTCCGTTGTACCTGAGAACGAGACAGGAGAAATACAACCAGTTACATCCCGTGCCAGACGTTAAAACCATACTTGCTTAATATTACCCCACTTAATGTTTCCTACGAACACCGTAGATTTGACGCCCCCAATTTGCTTCTTGTCCTGCGGACAAACTCGGATGCGATTATCTCCCACCATCTGACCATTCATCTCCAAAGCTTTTTCCATATCTTCCTGGCAAGTGAACTGCACGTAAGCGTTGAGCGATAGCACGTATTGCAAATGTTTCTTAAATAAAATCTTTCGCCCATTATTCGACCTGATGCGTATGTGTGTAATTGTGCCATACTGGATGAACAGTGCTTTCACTTGAGTTCTAGTGATTGCCTTCGGAAGGTTTGCAACAAAGATGGTGAACGATTTTTGCTTGGCAGCTGCAAATGAAATAACATTCGTATGTTCGTAATCACGTATGTTAAATTAACCTTTCTTTAGCTCTTACCTCTTAATGCTTCTTCATCCTTGTCAGTATCCATGTCATTATTACCATCTTCAATTGGCTCGCTTTTAATTCCGGCAGGTTGATATCCTTCTTCATGCGTGTTAGTATCCATGTCATTATTACCATCTTCAATTCGCTTGGTTTTAATTCTGGCAGGTTGAGATGTACCTGCCGATGGTTTTTCCTTCTTCTGCAGACCAACTTCCGATTCAATGTCAGCCTCCATTGACGGTTCAACGTCTGTAGCCAGATCCGTCGGCATTGTCCCTAGAGTAAACATTTTTTTCTTCTTTTTAATCGTTTTTGGCACTGAGACAACTCCACTTTCTCCTTTGAGCGACTTTTTCTTCAATTTCAGACCATCTTTTAGAGGCGCCATCCTTTTCCAAAAGCCGTAGGAAGCAAATTATTCAGGATTGAAAAGTAGAGTCAACGATACCACGCGTTTTTCTCTATTGAATGGTGACTTTTGGCCATGTGCGGATGACATGTGAATCACGTAGGTTTATATCGATCTGATCGATTACTTCTTGTCTGGTCACCCAATGTGTGACAACCGACTGTCACCCTAACCAGATAATTTCAATACGAATTTTATCTACATTTCGGAATTAGTGCGAATTGCCCCTCAAATTATGAAGAATCAGATTATTTCTATTTAAACGCTAGTGAGAGCGATGCAAATTTTTCATGACCGTATTTGGAGCAGTATGCCCCGAAAGCCCGAACAGCTTTCCATATACACCGTGAGTGTAATGATGCCGATATATAAACAAAATCTAAACACCCTGGTGGGCCCAAAACGGAGGCGATATTTGTTGAAATAGCTGGCACATATGAAGTTATCAGCAAATAGCTTTCTTGAAAGAATCGCAAAATGAATTCCTCCGCCTCCGCGGGTGGTGAAAAGGTGGATAATGTGCCTGCTAAAAAACGACAGTTACGGCAAAGTGTGTTGGGAATGCTGAAAAAGGTGGACATCAAAAATAGGGGCTTGAAACGATTCTTCTATTTCACGTACGAGGCAGAACCATCGGTGAAGCAGGAAAATGTAAAGAAACTGTACTTCAGCAATGGGGAAATCTGCGAGGGAGATGAATATTTTCTGCAGCACAGTAAGTATCCGAAACAGCGGATATGCCACTGATTTCGGAAAACTTTCCGGCTAGTGCTAATGGTCTTTTCGTTTCTCCGGTTTGGTGTAGTGAAAAAGAGCGTGTTCGTGAGTAATATTCCAGGTGGAACGAAGAAATCGGAGATTTACCAACTGTTCCAGCGCTTTGGCATGGTTCTTTCGATTGAGTTGCGTACCCGCGGTGGGCGAAGCATAATGGGCCGTCAGGCACAGTACCCGGTCGAAGTTGGTCCGTACCTGTGCAGCACGGTCGAGTTTGACTCGGCCGATAGTGCCAAGAACGCGTGTGAGGTAAAAACGGAAAGTACCTACGTTGCCAAACCGATCGTGAACCCGTCGTTGCTTGGTAAGTTGGGAGGGAAGGGAACAGTGTTCGAGTAGCTAACTGTATTATCGTTTAAAGGGACAGAGCATTGTGTGTATGTTGAAAACATACCCATCGCAACGACTCGTCGAGAGCTGTGGCAACACTTTAAGGTGTTTGGGCCCATTCGTTCGATACGGATGGAATTTCCGGACGGGACGTTGGTGCTTACCGATGCCGAGTATGCGCAACTTCGTTCGGTTAACTGTCACATCCGCTTTCGCCGGAGAGCTGAGGCACGAGCTGCCGCAAAAGCGCTAAATCGCAGCACATTTAAAGAGCGTCACATCTCCGTGCAGATGGCATATCAAAAGTACTGTAATCCAGACGGTGAGTTCGTTAAAATCGCGAAACAGAATGTTGGTTGATAGCTATACAATTGTTTTCTCTTTTCACCAGAGCTATCAAACAATGCACTGCGAATCTTCTTTCAACCCTTTGGTGACGTGGTATCCCTCGATCAAATGCCTCATCAACGAGCGGGCTACGTGTGCTTCAAGCCACCGATCCCGGTGGACATGATGAAGCGCGCGAATCAGCAGACGTTCCGCAACCGACGTATCACGATCGAAAAGCTGGACCTGCCGACCGCTCCGAAGGATGGCAAATCGATGAAAACAGTTGGTAATGGAAAAAATGGCCGCGAGACAGCTGGCAACACTGGTAATGGTAGTGGAAGTAATAGTAATAGTAGAGCTGGTGCCGCCGGGAAAACCACCAATTCTTCCACCAATGCACTTCAGATTAAGCTGGGACGTAAGATCGCTCGTAAAGGGCTTCCAGTGGGACGCAAACCATTGGCCAAGAAGGTAGGCAGTGACCTGGCCAAAACCGAACCCAGCAAAGGGGCCGGCAAGACGGGGTCCGAGAATGCGAAAGAAAATCGGGCCACTTCGTAGGTGATTGATCGATGGGAAATACTTCCACCGGCAACAGCTCCCACCCTCGAATAGAGTAGTAATAAAAAGTTTTATTTAAAAACTTCTTCCCTTTTTGAAATCAGCTCTGGCATTTCCTTGTCCCGATGGTCTGTCGTGTTTATCGCATTTTACGGAAAGTTTTATTCAAGTATGGTACAAAGATGCGCTGCAGGGTGTGTGGCGTGCGTGTATCTTATTTCTTCCACGTACGTTCTAGCTGCTCCGAGATAGCTTCCAGGAAGTCCTGCGTGTTCAGGTACATGCTATCCTTGAGGTTGCGCGAACCGTGAATGCAGAGTGCCAAATCCTTGGTCATCTTGCCCGATTCCACCGTATCGACACAGGCTTTCTCGAGCGATTGGGCAAAGCGGGCCAGATCGGGCGTATTGTCAAGCTTGGCACGGTGCTCCAAACCGCGGGTCCATGCGAAGATCGAGGCGATCGGATTGGTGGAGGTTGGACGCCCCTTTTGATGTTCACTGTAAGGCGGAGAAACATTAAAATCTTTAAACATTTCATTCGCTCGATCGGTTTGTTGATCATCTTACCGGTAGTGACGCGTGACGGTTCCGTGAGCGGCTTCCGATTCGAGAGTTTTTCCATCCGGACACACCAGCACCGATGTCATTAGGCCAAGCGAACCGTATCCCTGCGCTACGATATCCGACTGTACGTCCCCGTCGTAGTTCTTGCAGGCCCACACAAACTCACCCGAAGATTTAAGTGCCTGTGCTACCATATCATCGATCAGTCGGTGTTCGTACCAGATCTTGGCATCTTCAAACTGCTTCTTGTAGTTTCTGTAGAACGGATTTACAACGGAAAGTCAAAGGAAGCAGTTAGATACAATTCTGATTGCCGTTCATCGTGAACATGGACCCGTACTTCTCATAAATCTCCTGGAAAATATCCTTGAAGCGACCATCGTAACGCTTGAGAATCGTGTTCTTGGTGGACAGGTAAAGCGGCCAGCGTTTGCTAAGTGCCACTTGGAATGACGAGTGGGCAAAGGCAGTGATCGACTCGTCCGTGTTGTACATAGCCAGCGCCACACCGGGTGCATTGTACTTATACAGCAGGATCTCCTCTACCGTGCCATCATCGCCCGCGTACACCATCTTCACCGTGCCCGGTTTGCGCACCACATAATCCTGCGCCTTGTACTGATCACCGTGCGCGTGACGGCCGATCACAATCGGTTTCGTCCAGCCGGGCACAATGCGCGGGATGTTGCTGCAGATGATCGGTTCACGGAACACCGTACCGCCGAGAATGTTACGGATCGTACCGTTCGGACTGAGCCACATCTTCTTCAGCTTGAACTCCTCCACACGTTGCTCGTCCGGCGTGATCGTCGCGCACTTGATGCCGACATTATGCTTCAACATGGCGTGCGCTGCATCGATCGTAACCTGATCGTCCGTCTGGTCGCGATAGGGAAGACCAAGATCGTAGTAAAGTGCTTCGACCTAGATGATGTATATACATATTAGTAAATTGTTCTTCGTTTCATCTAAACCCTTTTTCGGCAAGTTAACGGACCTTCACATAAGGAAAGATAAGCTTATCCTTGATGAACTGCCAGATGATACGCGTCATCTCGTCGCCATCCATCTCGACCACAGGATTTACGGCCTGAATGCGGGTGTCAGTACCTGAACGAAAAAAGGACAAACATTTACATCACTAAAAATAGGATCAACAATGTAGTAAAGCAGCAATGTAACGGTAATCGAAAAAAAACCCGACCCAAGGCCAAGTCCATTTAGGTCAGGGTGATAAGAAAATTTAAGCCGGGCGCAAAAACATCAAACTCCGAGAATGCATCTCATGGCATGCAGCAAGTATCAGATCACGATTATCAAACCAAGATTGCATCAAGCTACAGCCGACCTTTGAAACTGTTTTGATTTGAGCTGCCGCCACTAGTCAAATAACGAGTCGAAGCTGAATAAGAAAACATCCGTCGTACTATTAAAAACATTTAACTAATAGTGTTTTTCCACTTCCGACATGAATATCCGATACGTGTAAACAGTGCTAAAGGAATGGAGTCACTCCAGACAAAAAGCAATTACGCGCGATCGTTCAAAAATGGATTTCAAAAAACAGGTCATGGTCACCGCGACTGCAACCGGCTGCTGCTGTAACAGAGTGCAAATGCATTCCAGTGCGCGGAACTGTTGTCAGCATAAAACTCTCTCTCTCTCTCTTTCACTCACACAAATAAACATAAGAAAAACACGCACAAGAAGTGATAAAACAAGATACAAAATAAAAGATCCACAAGTGCAGATCAGATACGCTGGCGATACTTACTACGGGCGCGCGATGGCACCATCGAGATGGCAGGCAGAACCGATCGGGTTGAGTTACCCTGGACGGGAAGCGTCTTGCAGAAGCGTGCGAGAAGTCGCGCCATGGTGTTGGTGCAAGAGTTTTAGAAATTTCTGAAAGTGAAAAAGAATAAACATAAGGGAGGTAGTACTACAATGTGCAAGAAACTGGACCAAACGAGCGGTTGTAGCCCAAAAACAGTCACTTCATTATCAGCTCCCAAGTCCATTGGCGCGATAAGAAGTTTTTTTTGGGAGAACAGACCCAACACCGGGAAATACACGCTTGGGGTACACGAGCGTTTATCTCATCGACACAAAAGAACTCGCTCACAACCGGTGGGGTTAAGAACCCGGCGTTGACAGCCAACCGAAAGGTAAACAAAACCCACCTCAACAAACTACCGGGACGCGTCTGGAGCTGGTTTGGGTACGTGCGTGACCGTTCCCTTGTGCAATTACCGGAACCGGATGAATGGACAGCGGAAGGAATAGCTACGATCGTGTAGTGAAGAAGTTGTGTGATATGTGAGAGCACTTTGCTCGCTTCACTCAGTGTTTCCCGGCGCAGAACAACCAGACACACGGACGGACGGAAACGTTGACGACGAACCCGATGTTGCTGCCACAAATGTCACGAACAAAGTGTTGGCCAACGGAGAGACCGCTCGACGGTACCTCTCCGGCAATGGACGGCACGGAACGACTCCCGGCAGAGAGTGCGAGAGCGATACAGTTGGGTAAAGCGAGCTCACATTTGATAAGCATTGCGTATTTCTGTAGGCGCGCACTGTCGTCTGCCTGTTGCGTTTTACGTGGATTCCGCGAGAGGATCGATCCCCGCGACGGGTCGAGAATGGTGAGTAGATGAGCGAGCGATAGCCGCTTTTATTTTTTTTTATTACTATTCCATCAACGAAAACGATCTGCCGAACTCCGTAGGCGTTTAAACGCACCAGCCTTACCGCCAATGCCCGCATATCTCCTGCATGTCATTTAATCTCATCTTCAGGTCCCCCCCCCCCCCCCCCCTGGGATTCTCATTCGCCCCTAGCTAGGGACTACATAAACGCATTTGTTTTTATTTTTAGCATCCCGTAGCGTCCCATGGACCATGGCAATGGCCGCGTTTGAATATACATACGTGCGATGCGCCAGCTTTCGTATGATGAAGTGAAGCGGGCGAGTCAGATATGGAAAAAATCCATGGCATGAAGATGTATATTTCTATGTATCGATCGCACCACGTCCACGACGCCGGTTTAGAACAATCTGCATTATGGTTTCCGCGCCGGTTCAAGATCAGTGCACGCGCCGGAACAGGAGCCGGAGTTAGGCCGTGTTGTGTATCTCATTCGGAACAGGTTTACTGAGGCAACTTTTGTGCGGACCTGTTTGCCAAATTGATTCTGAGCTTTGTTGCTTACGATCTTAACATCGAAAAGAGTGTTTCGCTGTTTGTTTTCGGGACATTAAGCCGTTGATATGCCAGGAGGATAGTCCCTGAAGCATGGCATTACATAGGCCAAGGCACTGAAACTTCCCCATAAACTGCACCGATGTACCATCAAGTTCGTGCTCGTGCCCCAGTCAATTGAACGTACGGCGAATTGAGCACAGCAATATGAAGCCGAAATCAGGGAAGTTCCGCAGACCAAGCTTTACCAGATTTCGGTATTATTTTTAGCCAAGTCGCACGCATAGAATCGGCGGTATTATTATAAACATTTCCTGCTTCTTGTACATCGGAGAAAATACATGCAGCAAAGAAGGAGAGAGAAATTTTAATTCTAGGAAGCCGATACAAGAATTCCTCTGTGTGTCTAGTGGCTGCTGAGTCTGTCCACCCGTGCTACGTGACCTGAATGTGCGAAAGAAAAACGTTCTCGCGGGGGCTCGCCACGGGCTCGAGAGTTGTTGATCAGGAAAGTCTGGAATCTTGCAACGCTTGGAACCAGCCGCGTTTCAAGGCCGGCCGGTTGAGTTTCGCTTTCGTGACAGTGACGTGTGTTGGTTGGCGGATTATCTTAAAATAAGAACGTTTGCCATTTTACCCATGTGGGTTGATTGAGCGATGTTCAATGATCAATGATGGGGTCTATAAACTAACACGTGTAAGGAGTGATTTCTTTATTTTCGTGTATAGTTAAATACATCCTAGCCAATAATACGCTACAACGATAACAGCACGAGAAGGTCAACCAGTCTTAACTAAGGGGTTGGTGTATTGGACAACTTCCATTCTCTGCTCAATTTCGCCCGCATCTCCCATCATTCCAAGTGATCCCGTTTCTACGTATATCGGTGGTAATTTTACATTACCGATAACGAAGCTGGATAGGAATGATGATCGATGTGATGCAGAAGAAGTTATGATGGTGCTTTTGACCGTGATCAGCCAAGGGTCTGGATGGACGTCAGTGTACCAGTTAAGAGTGACACATGTGGTCAATGTGTTTGTTGAGCTCTACGTTCGGGGCTACTTGACTTAACCGGTCTACCAGATCATTTTCTTGTATAATAATTTACTGGAAATATTAACACCAACTAGTCGAAGAGTAAGTCCTTCATATGGATGGGCTATCCTGACGCGAAACGTAATACGTATAAACGTACGTATAACGTATAAACGTCAATATAGGAATGAATATTTCTCGCCTACGGATACAATAGTCTTAACAAAGGTTTTGACCTGGTGGTCGTATTCAAACTTGATTGAGTAGAACATCTGGTCAGATATTGTAGACATTCTAACTAGTGTTGTGCTTACTGAATCTTTTGAGAAGAGTCATTCATAGGAATCTTGAGTTAGAAGTCATTCAAATCAGGAATCGACTCTCAAAAGATTCATGAATGCTGTAAATTCTGACAGTTATATTGAAACTTCTGGGATTTTTTTCATTTAGTGGCCTAATGTCTGTAAGTTGTATGTATTGCGTCCTTTAATGTCTCTCAAGAAATGTGAAGTGAACTTCAGAGGAAGCCATATTAAAACAACGTAGGGATGCAAATGTAGTTCACACCCGTTTGGAGAGAACAATCACTGCCATCCATATGGCAGTCATCGATTAGAGTTCCGCTTTTGCCCTCGTACTCTTCCGATGGCACCCAGGACAAGTCCCGGACGGAGAGATAAGATTGTACCACGACCGAACTTTGATTAGTTGAAACGGCAAACGATTATCAGCATTGCTTCACAATGTTGGTAAGGTATCTCTAATGCAAAATGCTCTCAGACCAAACAACAACTCCTCTCAACCGTATAGGAGGAAGATGCAATGATGTTGATAGATGTTTGCGTTCCGATAGGGGAAGTAAGTCAATAAATTCTACAAAACTTTCTACTCGACATAGTGAGGGGAAGAAACATTAGCTGATGATGGGATTAATTGATTTAATTGTTAATGGTCAATTCGTCACACGATGCGTACAGGGAGATGATACTTCAACCGATGGTGGGATATGCTTTCGATCCGTTGTTGCCCTCCAATAACATCCTTCATGGGACCATTAAAGAATCTTAAATAAAAGGAGAGATCTACGAGGGTAGACAGAAGGATACCACATGTGGTGTCTTAATAAATGGCAGGCGTATAGCCCTGCATATGGTTGACGGCCCGGTGGCACGATGGTTGCTGCGCCGGTCTTCACACGGACGAACCGGACCAAAATCCCACCCGATCCAATCTCCCGTACACAGGACTGACTATCATGCTACGTGATAAAATAAGTCCACTAAGCCAGTAATGGCTGGCATGATCTTTAGTAGGTCGCTACGCCAAAAAGAGAGAGAGAGATAGTCCTGCGTAATATCCGGAACAGACTAGCCGTTGGGTGCTTCTCTACTCTTTACTCGAGAGTTAGTAAATACGATATAACGCTTAGTTTATGGACTTCTTGTTTGAATTGCATTATCTGCATGTTGTTTCGCGTAGGTTATGCGATATCCCCGAAAAGATCAACGCACGATGGTGAAGATATCAGCAGCATTCCTTTTCTAAACTCAGCAACCCGTCAACATGTGACATGCTGCCATTTTGGCTATCGCTGACGCTCGGCAAGCCGTCCATACACTTGGAAAACATTTGTTAGCCAAAGTGATAACAGCCGGTCGCTGGAAGCCGTACAATATGTGTTTAGCTAGCTGTTACACGGCAATACACAACATGAAACTAGAAGACATACAATGGTACGGTTGAGCCTACGTCTGATGCTGTAAATGCCACCGCGATAGGATTGTTTTTGCCTTTTTGTCTGCATCCTATCATACGTTTCAATTATTTAGCGAACCATGTTACTTAATACAGTGATAATGGCACAGCGCGGGTTGCAGGGAAGAAACGTTTGGTCGGTAACCCAGAATGGCCATAGAAAAGATATCGCTGCGCGCCGTTATCGTTCGTTAGCGCACCGAAATAGGTGATAATTAAAAGTTTAGTGACCATTTCTGCTGCTATGATAACGCTTTTTGCCTCCATTTTGTGGCCAGCTTTACGTAACCGTGTGCCGCAGTGTTTTGCTTCCATTTTTTTTTGCGAACAAAAACAATCAACAGAAAACTAGACCCCCCTTTCAGGTTTGGGCGGGCGTAGAATGCTTATCAGTGATAAACGCTTCAACGACTCGTTTCGTGTAAAAGTGTGCTCGATCAAATGAGCCCCAAAGGCTTAAATATCGTTCCCAGTGATAAGGTGTGTAAGCTGCGTTGGAAAATGTACATGATTTATGTTTTCTTTTCCATTTTATCTCCTTAGTCGTACCACGGAGTTCCACGTTTGGGAATGGCAAATGGCCCCCATTGAGCGTTGCTGACGTAAAAGCGCGCGAAACCGATCTATTCATAGACGAAGATGATGCACAATCTTCGAGATTAAACTGCGAGTTATTGGAGAGGAATAAAAAATACGGAATCAAAATCGAATAAAAAGCAATTGGAACAGAGTTTGGTTATGTTTTGCGTTGTGGACAATGGCGATAATTTATTCGGGGAGAGAGGAGAAGCAATAGCAAGTTCTAATCATTTGTCCAATGTCCCCCATTTCATCGCGATTCTGTTTGGTTTTGTTAACGCACCAAAAAGATTTGCAATAATCACATGCCCCGAAATAAAAACAGGACCATATTGCAATCTGCTAACGAACTCGTGATTGGATCATTTTGCCCGAGTCAAACGTTATCGGAACGATGTTGACCTTTTCCATTACTAGAACCAGTTCTTGCCTAGATTTTGCTTTCGCCTCCAGCCTGCCGGAACTCTCTCGTGTGCTGTTGGGTGATCGATATTGCCACAATGCGATCTTCTTTTTCGTGACATCCAACTTTGCGGTGCGTTGTGTTGCCTTCCATCGTACGCGGGAGTGTTTGAACGGTTTGCAAATAATTTTGCTCACCGCTCCGTAACACTTCTAACTAGTTAGCGTCTGGTTGTGGGGAGGATGCTAACACGTAACGCGTTTCGGTAAAGGTCTGTTTAGTCCAAAACAAAAAAATGCGACGCAATTTCATCTCGTAGCGCTGGCGTGGAGTTGGAGCTAGAGAATGTGAGGTGGGGTGCTGTGTTTGAGCAGGGAAAGACGCAAAGGGTGGAAGTTTTCAGCTGATCGGCTGTTCGATTATGCAAATTACGGGGTGTGCTTTGATGAACAGGGAGTTGCTTTACGGGCGCATTTTATTAGCATGAGAATACAAAACAAATTACTGATATGGAAGAATAATTAAAGTTTCTTCGCGTTCTTAAGTTTGGACAGCATTACATTGAGCAAAGATAATTTAAGGAATAGTTTAACTTATTTCTTATAAGTTTTACGGTGTATACTACCAAGTTGCATTTGAGTGTACCTTTTCTACTTACTCTCTTTTCAGGCGCTACAATCTGAACGACGGTCCTGCAGCATCGTCTGACAAATTTTATATCCCGACTTTTCTGGAGGACGCATCAACGCCATCACTTCATCTCTATGTACGACCTATAAGCACTTTGGGGCGTGGGTCGTCCGGTGTCATTCTCATGACATGACCAGCCCACCGGAACCTGATGAGTCTAATTCACTGTATGCCAGTGAACTCACCGTTCGACTCATAGAGTTCGTGATTTTAGAGGCTCCTCCATTGTCCTTCCACAGATACGAGACCAACGATCATTCTGAACATCTTCTTATCAAACGCGGCAAAGAGGGTTCTGTATAGAGGCGAATGAAGCTGCCCAGCTCAAAGTCTCTATAAAAACAATAAACAACAACAACAGGGTTCTGTATCTCAGAGTTGTATGTGAGTAACCGAATTATATTAGTTCTATATAGTCCCAGCTTCATTCGTCGCGACAGGAGTTTTGATGGATTCAACTACTCCCAATAGTTCGTGCGGTACTAAGCCGGCTACTAAGGTAGGTACTTGACCAGAATGAGCAAAAAATAACAAAGGTTTGCCCATGCTTTGTCTAAAATGAAGAATTCTTGACATCAAACTTGTTGTGCATTTTACAAAATCTGACACTATTTATTTGATAGTTTTATTTCAGCTATGTATTGAGTTGTTTACCGTCGTACGATTTTAGGTGTCTTTTTGTTATTTTTGCTATCAATTATTCAAAACTTTGTGTAATTTCGAAAACGCTTTGTTAGTTTCTTGTTTTATTTAAGTTCTTATCATTGTAGCTCTTGTTTACTATGATTTCTAAAATAATTACGTAACCTTATTGATAAAAGCATAACAAAACATTCCAATTATATTTACTTGCCGATCCCTGCGCTAAGCGATTGGAGAATGTTGTAAAAACAACATAAAACCCCGCAATTGTAGGAAAAAGGGGAGGGGTGGGAGGGTGGGATTAATGTGCCCCAATGTGTGCCGGCAGTCTCATGTATGTTTTGGGGACGTTTGTTTTTGCTTTTCGATTCTGTTGCTCGCCTAAAACGACCGCATATTCTGCTTTAATCAACGTCGCGGAATTATTAGCGCTAGACGAACGTGTGGTCTCAGCGAACCCGCGAGAAGTGCAATGCATCTTTCACCCACCCTTGGATCGGCCATTCCACGCGTACGTACGTTGTGCGTGACTCTCGCATCGTCGCATCTCGCCGGCCGGCCTCAACCGGGAGAGTAGCGTAGTGTTCCGCTCTCTTTGCTCGCTTGTGGTGCGCTTGGCCGTGTTGTGGCCGCTGAAACGATCCGGTCCCAATCCACCGGCGGCCAGTCCGTCGCTGTCTCTCGCGTGCTGTTGTTCTCCGGGTTTCGTGCGCCGGTTTCGTGAATCGTTTGCCGGCCCGTCGGCGTTCTGCATTCGTGAGGGGGCTGCTTATCGTTGTTGTGTTTGTTGTTTTTTCCTTCATTCTTCCTTGTGCGTGCGCTCTCCTCCTACTTGCGGATCTTCGCCCGCATCGCGTACTGTTGCCGGTGCGTGTGCTTAGCTGTTTTGTGTATGTGTGTGTTTGTATCAAGTGGCCGCACTGTTGCTGGTGTGTGACACAAATTTATCATCTCGATCGTTCTTTATCGAAATATTTCTGGTTGTTTGTACATTTCCGTACCATAGCAAGTGATTCCCGTGTGCGTTCTTTCTGCAGTCGACGATCAGCTCTTTATCACGGACCTCAGTTTTATAAGCACTTACTGTAGTGTATTAAAACTAACACGGAGTGATAGTGAGACAGCAGCAGACAGTGAGAACGTGTCGTTCAACAATCAGGATCAGGAACAGGCGTAGAAAAGAAAAGGTGCAACTGCATTATCAAATTTGCCACGTTGTTTTTCGTGCCAGATTGATAACCGGCGTATAAGAAATCTGCCAATCCATCGTGGAAGAAGCGGTGTGACAGCGACGCGACGATTGAACGACGACGCACACTATGACGCGCGGTGTGCTTCGGCTGTGCTGCCAGCAGGGAGATGCACTGCTGCAAATGACGAAACCGCTGCATCCGCTGCGATTGTTTTCAGGTTCGTCATTTCATCTCTCTTCTGCGCTGCTTCACACACACGCTCATTTCGTTTTATTTGTGGGAGTGAAGGTAACAAAACGTGTGTAATTATTTTCACTTCAAACATTACATTGCAGGTAGTGTGAAGCTACTGCAGAAAGATGGCAAACCGGCAACGGCGGTTAAGGGCATTCCGTACAAGAATCTGGTAATTGGTGTACCGAAGGAAAGGTGGACCAACGAAAAGCGGTAAGATCATCGTCGTTTTTCGTAGTTAGTAGACGATAGTGTAAGACAACTGTTTTCTTGTTTAACGTTTTATTTACTTAATATATTTGTTCTTAATGCCACTTGTACTCGAGTGCACTTTGCAATCTGTTATGTACCTCGCATACCACGTACGGAGGGCCATTTTTTTATTCGATTGCTATTAAATAATTGATTGAATAAAATTATGACTTATTTTGCACTATTACGGAATGATAGAGTATGAAGATATCTTTTATTAGTTTGACAATAGTTATTGTTCAGTTTTTTGTGTCTTCTATACAAAATTTTCAAACTTTTGTTATCTCTTCTCCTAAATCCTAATACTAATGAATCATTTAAATAATTCAAACAGAGTATCCGTTACTCCAGTTGTCGCTGGGACGCTCGTCAAGAAAGGTTTCAAGGTGCAGGTCGAAAGCGGTGCCGGAGTTAATGCAAAATTCCGCGATGCAGACTACGAATCCGCCGGCGCTAGCATCGTCGACAGTCGACGAGCATTTGAAACTGGTGAGTTGGTGGTAATTTTTCAAACCAAAGCCAACATATAGTAACGAAAGTTTATCTCGTATATTCTTTACAGATATTGTGCTGAAGGTACGACAACCGATTGAGCCTGAAATTCCTCAGCTAAGAGATGCATCAACGTTGGTGTCCTTCCTGTACCCAACCCAAAACAAGGAACTGATCGATAAGTTGGCACAAAGAAAGATTAATGCTTTTGGTAAGAACAAATCGCGAGTTTAGGATCAGGCACCCGAAATAATCTAAACTATTTATCTCATTTGTAAACAGCCATGGACGCCATCCCGCGTATTTCCCGCGCCCAGGTATTCGACGCCCTTTCGTCGATGGCCAACATTTCCGGCTATCGTGCGGTCATTGAAGCGGCCAATCATTTTCCTCGATTCTTTACCGGTCAGATAACGGCGGCCGGTAAGGTACCGCCGGCGAAGATTTTGGTTATTGGCGGTGGTGTGGCGGGATTGGCCGCAATTGGGCAGGCTCGTGGTATGGGTGCGATCGTGCGTGCGTTTGATACGCGTCCGGTCGTGAAGGAACAGGTGGAAAGTATGGGAGCAGAATTCTTGACGATCAACATCAGTGAAGATGGTTCGACGGCAGGTGGATACAGCAAGGAGATGAGCAAGGAGTTTATCGAGGCGGAAATGGCGCTGTTTTCGAAGCAGTGCAAGGAGGTGGATGTGATCATAACCACTGCACTCATCCCCGGCAAGAAGGCACCATTGTAAGTGAGATTTTGCTTTAGGAAACACCGTTTAAATGAGGATCAATGATCAAGTGCAATGAAACGAATTTTTGTATGCTATACTTTCGTACAAGTTGAATCCAGCAGAAAAGTGGCATGCAACATTGTACAGTACATTGAGAGGAACATTTTGAATTTCACGATAATTTAACATGTTCTCTACTACTCCCACAGGCTTATCACTGAGGAAATGGTAAAATCTATGAAGCCAGGTAGTGTGATCGTGGACCTTGCGGCAGAAGCTGGTGGAAACGTACAGACAACCGTTCCGGGTGAGATTAAGGTGGTGCATGACGTGGTACACGTTGGACTCACTGACTTCCCCAGTCGATTGCCGACCCAGAGCTCGACACTGTACGCGAACAACATCTCCAAGTTCTTGCTTTCGATGGGCGAGAAGGATCACTTCCACATCAATCTCGAGGACGAAGTCGTACGTGGTAGTATCGTGCTACAGGGAGGCAATCTGATGTGGCCACCACCCGTAATCGCTGTCTCGGCAAAACCACCGCCATCGGTTGCCGCCGCTCCAGCTGCAGGTGCTGCGATTAAGGCAGAAGCCCCACCAGCCGATCCCTTCAAGGAGACGCTCCGAAGCAGTTTAATGTACTCAGGTGGGCTTGGAACGCTGCTTGGTCTCGGCGCGATCGCACCGAATGCCGCATTCACCACCATGATGACGACGTTTGCGATGTCCGGCATCGTGGGTTACCACACTGTGTGGGGTGTTACACCGGCCCTGCACTCACCCCTCATGTCCGTCACGAATGCCATCTCGGGTATTACGGCCGTCGGTGGGTTGCTCCTGATGGGCGGTGGTGTGATGCCCTCGAACACGATCGAAACGCTGGCTGCTAGTGCGGCACTCATCTCGTTCATCAACATCTTCGGTGGGTTCCTGGTGACACAGCGTATGTTGGACATGTTCAAGCGGCCAACGGATCCTCCAGAGCACAACTACTTGTACGGTATTCCGGCAGCCTTGTTCCTCGGCGGTTACGGTGTTGGTGCGCTACAGAGTTTGCCCGAAATCCATCAGATGGCATATCTTGCGTCGAGTCTTTGCTGTATCGGTGCGCTCGTCGGACTGTCCTCGCAGAAGACATCCCGTCTGGGAAATGCACTGGGCATGATGGGTGTTACTGGAGGCATCGCGGCCACCCTGGGACATATGGCCCCGAGCACGGAGGTGTTGATGCAGATGGGCGGTGTGGCTGGATTGGGTGGACTGATCGGTTCCATCATTGCCAAACGCATCCAGATCACGGACCTTCCACAGCTGGTGGCCGCCTTCCACAGTCTGGTCGGTGCCGCAGCTGTACTTACCTGTGTGGCTACGTACATGCACGATTTCCCCACGCTAGCGACAGACCCGGCGGCCAACGTGCTCAAGACGGCACTATTCCTGGGTACTTATATTGGTGGTGTCACGTTTAGCGGGTCGCTCGTTGCCTATGGTAAGCTGCAGGGCGTCCTAAACTCGGCACCACTGCTGCTGCCCGGCCGACACCTGATCAACGGAGGACTGTTGGCGGGTAATCTGGCCGCTATGGGTGCATTCTATCTCGAACCATCGATGGCTGGTGGATTGGGACTGCTGGGAGCTACTGCGGCCATGTCCACGGCGATGGGAGTCACCTTGACTGCGGCAATCGGTGGTGCAGACATGCCTGTAGTGATCACGGTACTGAACTCCTATTCCGGCTGGGCTCTATGCGCCGAAGGTTTCATGCTCAACAACAACCTTATGACGATTGTGGGAGCTCTCATTGGATCTTCCGGTGCTATCCTTTCCTACATCATGTGCAAAGCAATGAACCGTTCACTACCGAACGTTATCCTCGGTGGATACGGCACTACCTCGACTGGCGGTGGCAAACCGGCGGAAATCGTCGGCACCCATACGGAGGTCAACGTGGACGGGGTGGTCGATATGATCAAGAATTCCAAAAACATCATCATTACACCGGGATACGGCTTGTGTGTGGCCAAGGCGCAGTATCCGATCGCTGAGATGGTGAATTTGCTTAAGGCCCGTGGCAAGAAGGTGCGCTTCGGTATTCATCCAGTTGCGGGACGCATGCCGGGACAGCTGAACGTGTTGCTGGCTGAAGCCGGTGTACCATACGACGATGTACTCGAAATGGAGGAGATCAACGACGACTTTGACGAGACTGACTTGGTGCTGGTGATTGGTGCGAACGACACGGTAAACAGCGCGGCCGAAGACGACCCTAACTCGATCATTGCCGGTATGCCGGTGTTGCGCGTATGGAAGGCCGATCAGGTAAGCTGGATTCTATCCCGCAACAAACTAATCATTCCTTCAACTCTCACTTAACCGGGTTCTCTCACATTCCCAGGTTGTTGTAATGAAACGCTCGCTCGGTGTCGGGTACGCCGCTGTAGACAATCCCATCTTCTACAAACCAAACACGTCGATGTTGCTCGGTGACGCAAAGAAGACGTGTGACGCACTGCTTGGAAAGATTAAGGAAGAGAACTGAGAAATGATAAAGGACACTGGATACGGATTGGGTATTTAACGGACTGGACACCGGCTGCCGTGAAGCAGCGCAAGCATTTAATTAAGTAATGTACGTAAGAATACAAAGCGAAAAACTAACGTGGCCATACATGTTAATATTTTATGGTTAAAGTAATGTGTAAAATAAAACCTTCTATGCTGTACATCGAAACACTTGGCAAACGGTTCTCTTAATTGTAGTAGAAGTGAAAGACACAAATCTGATAGTGCATCATAAACTTAAAACGTGGCGTGTATTTGTATGAAGAATTTAGAATTTCATGTAGAGAATGTGCCATGAATTAAGTTGATTATTCAAGCAAACAAGGGTTCAACAGTGCGTGGGTTACCTAGCAACTGCACGAGCTTCGTCGTTGTTTATCGCAACACACACGTTTCAGTATTGCAATTGTGATGAAGAAACTGGGAGCACTTAAAACTATAACCCGATATAGTTACCGGAAAATATTGAACTGAACTGCGCATCTAACACTAAAAATGGAACAAAGCATCAGAACCAAAGCAGTGTATGTGGCGTTAAATAATAGCATAAGCATTTTTCGATCCTGATATTTCATTTACCTTCCAGATGGATGCATCCGGGTACGGCAGAGATGGCTTGCATCGTTGGTAACGTTGCCGTTGCCGTAGCGATCGGTGGACATATTTTGTTCGTGAACTTAAAAACTGCATCAAAGTCCCATTATTTAACTGATAGTGTGCAGTCGGGGAATGGAGTAGCCTGCCTGGCGGGCCATAAACTGTTTCCCATACTTGCCTTCGCAGAGTGTTGTACTAATCCGCGTATTTTGCTCATTAGTTATCCAGCAAATGCCGTACTGTCCGTCCTTGAAGGAGGTATGGAGTGAAAATCATGAAGCGAAACGTGTTCGAACTTAGAACAATATCTTTGCGAAATTTCTTTACTTTGCAGATCAAACGGAACGTTCCTATACAGCGTTATGTTTTTCGGAGAGTGAACTACTGGTCGCTCTTACCGGTGTTCCGGACTATACGCTGGAGGTGTACGCATGGAGAAGCAGGGAACTTTTGTGCAAAAAACCATCCTCCATCAACTGTGACCTCCAACGGCTAGTGTGCAGTCCATCGGCTGTATTTGCTGTATGTCAGTATGCGCCTCGAAAACCGGAGCTGAAGCTTTGGGAGATACACGGTAACATTCGGATTAGTCGGCTTATCGAACGCACAGTATGTTTGGAACTGGAGAAGAATGAATTGCCGTTGTGCGTGACGTTTCTCATCGACGGCAATCTAGCGGTGGTTACCCAACGGGCAAAAGTGTCTATTGTGAGTTGGTCTTGAGTTTTGCCCTTTAAAGCCTATTATGTCCTCAAACCACCTGTTACCATTCTTCAGATATTGGCTTCCACCGGACAGATTAGTCAAACCATCAGCAATCCCGAACTCTTGGTAGATGATCGAGAGTATATTCCGTTTATTTTCTACTGCAAAGGAGGATTGTTTGTTAGTGCACCGGACGGACAGGTGAACTTCTACAAGAAACAGAAAGGAACCTGGAATCAACTGTGGTCCACCCAGTCTGATGCTTCGTACAGTCAGCTGCTATACTATTCTACATCCGAAGGACTGCTGGGCATCACAACGGAAGGTTTCATCATGCGAACCGTAATGGATGCTGACGTACGCAACGTGGAATTCCAAATTGTGAAAGATTTGGACGTTGGGTATAGATATTCTAGCACCTGCTTGCAAACGACACCAGCTCAAATAGTCGGTACTAAACCAGGGACTGGGATTGTGAAGCTGTTGAACCTTGAGACGGGTGCTGTAAATGATTCGCTAAGCGTAGGACACCTGGAATGTATAGCCCATCACTCGGAGAAGCCGTTTCTTGTAGTGGGTTCAGATAGAGGAGTTCTACAGCTAATCATAGTCCACGAGAAACAAGTTAAGCTGGTGGGTCGTTTGCACCTCTCTCGGCATGCAATTGTTTCGGTTGTTTTTTCCATCGCAGGTGATAACTACTTTGCTGCCTTGGATGCAAAAGGTCAGATAGCAGTATTGGAAATATCGGAAAATCTCCAGATGAACGTCCTGCAAGTGTTTGGGGAGATAAAAAGAACTGCGAACATGTTTTTGTGGTGCAGTAGTCTGGAGGCTTTAGTTGTTCAACCACTAGAGTCGGCAGAGTCAGTGAGTTTCAGTTCTGTCGAATTTATCGTGAAGCAACATCACTTAGAAGATATTAAGAGAACGCAACTGAAGCTACCTCATGATTACTGTCAAATTGTACCAAAGCGCACTGATGGTGGGTTTATATTCTACGCTTCTCGAATACGTACAAACGTTGTCGATTTGCTGGAGATTTCTCGAACAGAAACAGAACTAGCCGTTGTTCTGCTCAAAACTATCAAAACACCTCTGTCAGCCGCTCATTTGGAAATAGCTGTTGATAATCGCTATCTGTACGCTTGGTCGATGGACGGCAAAACGGCTATATATGAGGGAGTTGCAGATAAACTCATTTGTACCATTAACTTCGACGGTCGGTTCAATGGAGGCATTAGGCAGATCTCATGCGATAGGACAAATCAGTATGTATGAAGTTGCTCGTACTTTGTTACTTCCAGCCTGAGTTATGTTGTCTCGATACTTGTAGGTTTTTGTCAATACTGTGCTACAACGGAATGTTGACTGTTTTAAAATTACTGCAACCAATTGCGCAAAGTCCCGACCTCATCGTGGGTCTATCGAAACCTTTTGTTCATCCTTTGGCAGTTGATGAAACTAACACTACACGTGACCTTGAAGAATCACCGAACGATGCATCAATTCCCTGGATTGAGAAAGAGGAGGATGAACGGCGAAAAGAAAAAGGAAAGATATACGAACCGGAACATGGGGCAATATTTGCCGAATTTGCAGAAATTAAGCAACAACTTAAGGAGTTGCTTAATAACAATGAGAAGGCACCGCTGGAGGAGCAGTTCCCCTTGCAAGTGTTCAATCTTAATGCGGAAGCAACTGAAAAATTGACCCAGGAGGTAAAACTGAAGTTCAAATCATCTTCAATTGATGATGGTAAAGGAGGATAGTAAATCAAGCTCTATTTTATAGGCTAACAATACTAAGGAAGAGGAAAAAAAGCGTTTACAGCAGTTTATAGAGTCGCAGAGTGACATCAATGAACGGCTTGTGGAAAATTGTTGGACAATAATGAGCAAAAAGGCATGGAAAATAAGGTACGTGAGTACGTGATGGAAACAGTGCTGAAGTCTTGAAGAAGTGGTTCTTCACTTTCCTTACAGATCAATTTTTAAGCGAGCATTTGTGGAAAACTATGCCATGTTGCCAGCGAATCAGTATAGGCAGCATTTGGAGAAGGTTCGCGTCTATCGCGAGACGGAACTCAATGCCAGCCACGATGCTTTGCTGCCGTGGAAACCGACGCCTACGTATCAGTTAGAATCGATCCTTAATCGCGATCCGGACTATGGCAATGTTTTGGACAATTTGGCACGAGCTTCGTTGAAGAAATCCTATGCTCTGTCCGGAACAACCACACATCAATTCTTCGAGCCCTACTCGCTCAGATATGACCAGCTCGAGGTGGTCACGTTCGAACAGCTTTACTTCGAGCTTATCTGTGGTGATGTAAGATTTGAGCGTATGTTAGGTATCCAAAACGTTGCATAAGAACTGAAATATTCCCGATTGGCAGGTGGAGATCGAAAAGTTGCGCAATTTGTTTAACGAAAAGTTTGAACAAATCAAAACCCTGAAGCACGAGGAGATGGAGCTGGTGTTGAAGCGCAACCGTAGAGCAAGATATGTCCAGCAGGAGCTGGTATTTCTTGCGAATTTGATGGCCGATGGCAGCACGTTTGAAGTCACACAAATCGATGATCCCAAGTATGAAGCAGACGAACGTCCAGATACCATTATACGGACGGAGGATGGCGAAATTCCTGTGGCACCGTACATCAGCCCGAGCGTTGAACGGCTGTTGGATCTGGAGCGACAGGAGCGTGAGCGAAGGCAGCGGGAACTGTTGGCTGATGATTTCAAAGATCGTGCCCTTGTCACTATGATGGACGGTGTACTGGAGCACCGGTGGGAGGATGAAATTAAGAAGAGTCTACCACTTCCCCAATGTTTGGTAACAGCGCGATGGCTCCAGACAGACCATTGTTTGTTCGTGTGCACTGAACTGCTATTTTACTTGCAGGAAATTGGCAAAGAACCGCAGCACTACAACGAAACAGATATACGTGAGGTGAAGGAGTATGAAGAGCAAAGTAGGGTGTTGTACCAGGAGCGACTCCGCTATCGAAAGATGTTACAGGACGAGCTGCAGGAGTTGGCGATTAGCCTTGACGAACAGATCAAAAGGTTTAACACATCCGTAGCGAAGCTCACGATGCAGAAGCTCACAATCGAATCGGCCATACGGCAGGAAGAGATGCGCATTCTACGTGCAACCCTGTACAATCATGCACGCTTGATCTATGAAGCTAATGCCAATCGATTACGGACACAGATTGAGCAGATCTCCGAGTATACGGATCAACTGACGGATGTGTTGAACGAATTTCAGGAGAAGGCAGCCGACTATAGAAACACGTATGATACGCTCCGAACGAAGGATCGCTTACTTGACAAGCAGTTTAAGATCAACTTTTCCGACACGGCACAGTCAGCACTCGTCGATCAAGCGTACAAGATATTCAAGTAATTGCTATATGGAAGACTCTGTTAGATGTGCAACAATTGCTCAATTTCCGAACTGTATCTGTACTTACCAGGCGTAGACCAAAGACCCAGCTCCGATCGATCGTCACGGTTTCGGTGTTTCAGGACATGGCAAAGCGCATCGTGGCGAAGAAGACGGCCGGGATCCACGGGAACTTGCTGCTCCCAAAGGAGTGTCAGGACTATCTGACGCACTGCGAAACTCTGGATCAACCATCCAATTGTCCAGCAGGAATGGATAGTAGCCTTTGGCAGACTCTGATCAAAATGCGTCGCATTAAGATCGAGAGTGAGTTCAGGGTGAGTGACTCATACGGAATAGTGGCGTATGAAAGAGGCGGTAGTAATAATTATGTCTTGCTTAAAATATAGCTAAAAAGTTGTGAGCTCATGCTGTCTGATGCGGAGGCAGCTATTGCAGCATTCCAGCGAGAGATCACCAACAAGCGCAATGTGTTGACATCGCTTGATCAAAGTTTGGAACAACTTCAAAATGATCAGGTATCAGAAAATACATTACCATCTCAAGGATGATGGTTCTCACCTTATGCATGTCTGTCTCAATTTCCGAACAGTTTGAAGCCGCTACAAATAGAACAGTGCAGCTTGTAATGAAGCGTGGTTGGATCGAAATTCAGCAGTCCGGACGAACGAGAGACTTCGAACGATGCGTTCTGATACACCGTACCGACGTAGAAGATATCAACGCGATCATCCGACGTGCAGGAACAAAAAAACTTAACGCAATGGTCAATGCTGCTCTGTTTCGACGCAAGATCATCTACCAGGAATGGGAGCACCGGGCGTTGAAGTTACAGTTGCGCGATCTGCGTGATCAGCTTGCGACGGTTGAGAAATGTAAAATCACCAAGGAAGTGCAAAGCTGGCTGAAGATGAAGGGCATGAAGCGTACGGAAGATTTAAGTCAGATGGCACTGGAGAAGAAGATCCGGAATGCTATCCAGAATGAGGAAGACATACTGCAGGAACTGTAAGATCGTTTATCTTCATGCCTTTGTACAGAATACATCGTCACAAAAGGTTTCTCAAACTGCTTACAGGAAAAACTCACTGGAAGACATTGAGCAACGCATCGCGGCCAAGCGCAAGGAGAACAAACAGCTGGATCAGCAAACACGTGCCCTCAACATTGATGTCACGGAGCAGCATCTACAGCGGGATGCGGAGCTGGAGCAGACGGAGCAGAAAGCGACCCAGGACCGGATGTCAGCTATTGTTGAGCGTGCACGTTTGGTGCGACTTGTGCAAGCTCAGCACACGCACATTCTGGAGCTCGGTACAATGCTTGAGTTACAGCGACTCAAGACATATCCGACGCTAACCGCTTCTACAAGTGTTATGACACATAATGCACATCATTTGTTGGGTAATTAAAACACTAAGGTTTTCGTTAAATAAACTTTTCAAACGAGTGATCGAACAAATTTTGACAACCTTCTTTAAAAAACCTCATCATTTCGGTTACAGAATTCGGGGTGTGTAAATTTCAAACCGATGCACATCAAAACAGTAAAGGCCTGAGGCAAGGTAAATAAAGAATTTCAGTTCTAGACGAGCAATACACGGTGTGGCATGATGCATGCGTGCACGTCTGCCGCTAATTTATTTATCACGATGCGTACAGCCCGGTTACAGCTCGTTTGAATATTTCAAATCTAATTGCGGGTGAATTCGGATAAATCGAAGGGAAGCTCCAAATTATGGGCCATCCGGGTGACTTTATTTTACCTCGCCATGGACTGCAGCCGATAAAGGGCCGGCTGAAAAGAAACGAAGAAATCGTATTGGTTGTGGAAAGTTCAAACCCCAATCGCGCCACCATGGTTCCTCGTTACGCTTCGCTGCGCGCTTTCGGCGCAAAGACTCTACTGCTGCAGGTGGAAAAGCAGGTTTCCCATTTCCGGTCGACCCCGTGACTCGTGACTCAATGTCCAATTGGTGGGTGGGAGAGTATGATGAGGTTTCATCCGCTCGCTTCAATCATTTAGGACAGCTAGGATCGGACTTCGGCCCCAAACTATCTCCGGCAGGGTTGAGCACGACGGCGTGAATCGTCGTGCGCTTACAAAATATCCACCTATGTATGTTGGGGAGGGCCGCTGTTTATATGCTGGCGGATGCAAACACATTGCATTGATGGTGTTTGTTCCGACGACCATGTGTCTATTGTTTTGTTACCATAGCAACCATAGAAGCGTGACAGTTCACGCATACCGACAGCAAGCCAGCAGTGTAATTCATGTTTCGCTTGGTTTGTCACGACGTGTGGGTCGTTATGTGTTCGTTCTGGGTGGAGGTAAACAATGTAAAAAACGAACCACAGCGAGAAAGCCCGGGTGAGGGAAAGAGAAACAGCGAGACTCACTACAGTCCAAACCGTTTCCACGACGTAGCGTTTGGGGTGGTCGGACTGCCTGCCGAGACTGCCCAGAGGCGGCTCTGGTGCCTGGTGCCGTTCTAATTCCGCTGACCCTCTCTTCTCTACGTGTGGAAAACAACCGCACAACGGTGCCAGTGGATGGCCGCGAACACTGCACTCGATTCAGAACACTTTGTCGCGGTGGAAGTCACGGGCCGGTGTAGCCAGCATGGATCACTCCCGGTAAAGATGACGCTAAAGTTAGTGTGCGAGTCTGTGACATCCAGTACGCTGATCGTCGTTAGTTAATTAAATGATCATTCTTCGCGTTTAATTGAGCCAATCGTGAGGGGAATCTTTCGGGAGCAGTGCAACTGGTCAGTTCGGCGAATTTTCGCCCATCTTGTCCAAGATGCGTCATCCTTGTTTGGGGTGCGTTGATCATTGCCAGCAGTGGAAAGAACCGCTAACGCAGTGTGGAAGATGTCATGTCTGGGAATACCTTTTGTGATGAATTTATCAGTATCCGTTCTCCATTCTTCTTGCATCACAGCGTTTCCTTTGAGTGCTTTGCCCAAAGTTCCTCAGACGTATTCAAGAAATTGGCTAAAGTGATATCTCTCCGGAGACCAATTGTTGTTAATCCCAGTGCAGACAGCATCGCGTGTGTTATGTGTTAGCAGCAGGAGGATGATTCGCGAGTAGATTAGTCCCTGTACGTGTCAAGGCTACTCAAAAAACAAGTGCTCAGTAACGATCAAACTAGCAAGTGAAACGTCGTGCTCCGCTCTTGTGCTTTCATAACATAGAAATATCTACAGTAAACATGTCGCATTTTGACTACGATAGCAACTCCCAAGATATCAACCGTGGACAGCGGGTGTAGCTTGCACAAAATGTAAATATATAAAACCTTCCACCATTGCCACTGGGTTTGCGCGCGCGAAGATAATTGCAATCAACCGGAGTGCCGGTACGTCCATTGTGATCGTAAATCGTGCTTCATCACAACATTGCAGGTGCCTGTGCGCGATTGTGGCCGACGGTTCTGGGTAGGGCATGTTGGTCTAGTTTGAGAATAGTTCGGGAGTATGCCGTAGAAGTTGGATCGAAACTAGAGTGACTAGCTTTAAGTGAATAGTTATAAAATTGAAGTGAAGTTTGAGAACCAGTTCAAGTGAATGTGACAGTGAAAAATACATCTTTTCCCGCCCAAAGTCAACAAGTGCATCGATGTCCGCTTACTATCCTCCTAAATATAGACTAGAAAACATTAGGGTATTGCGTTGCGAAGTATTACTAATAATAAAAATTAAAATAAGGGTATTTTGAAGATATATCAGCTATTAATGTTCATAGCCTGGGTAATGATCTACGAGATATTTGATGTAAATAATGTTAATATTCAAGTCGTTTTAAAGATATGGTGTTTTGACAAGTGATTTTTCAAATATTTGAATGCCCTAAGTATAAATTACGATTTATTTTATATTAAACAAAACGCGTGAGTCATCTGCAAAAGCAAAAAAAAATCATTCGTTTTGCTCAATGTCACAATTCAAATTAATCAATTGCGTGTTGCGTGCCAGAAGGACAACCTTCATACGTCTGAGATACAGGCGGCAGTTTGGCGTGAAGAAATGGTAACAAAAATCGATTCCTTCTACGCGTATATGGCAAATTTCTTGCTTTATCTTGCCGTTTTCGATCGAATCGCGATGACTCAGGCGGCACCCATTCTATGCTGGTCTGATTCTGGGAGGGTGGGATGCGATGATACACCTTCAAGCTATCTGCCTATCGCGCGTTCCTTTGGCACGCTGGTAGTGCTGGTATTTTCCCATTACATAAACCCATACCCGCCATGGCCCATCGTGCATCGTTTCTTGCAAAGAAAGGCTAGAACTAATTGGAAAGCCAGTCAGTTAGCTAGTTTGTCTTTGCGGTTCCGTTGTCAGTGTTGGAAGCATACCCATCCCTGCAGGAGAATGTGATCCAAGTGTGCGGCGGACACACAGAACAGAAATCGATTGCAGTTTTGACAAGTCAGCGTAAACAACTGTGTTTTATTTGTTAGTTGAGTGCTTCATTGGCAGCAGTGAAACAATCATCTGCCGCAGCTTCGCTCCAAATTCGGTGGTAATGTGAGTTTGCAGTGATGAAAAGTACAAATCGATCTTCACACCACGTCCCGATGGCGGCAACGACTGTGTCCGTGCTGGACGTCGGCGGTGAGGTGAAGGTGAAGAAGAAAAGTGCACGCAAAATCAGTGCCCCTCCTTGGTTGAAGGGTCGGCTGATGGGTGTGAAATCGACGAGACTGGACAAAAGCGTCCCGGTGCCGTGTTGTGGCGTAAGTGTGGCGGGAGACACTGGTACCACGTTGGACGAGCGCCAATTCGAGGATAAATCAGTACAATGTGATGATTTGTTGCCGGACGCAGGGCACCATCGATACGACTTCCAGCGCAACAGGTGAGGTGGGTTCATCGTGGGAAATACAAAGGGAAGCGTAGCGGAAGAATAAATTTTTATGAAAGGTTTTGAAATTCATTCGTTATTTCTATATGCTATGAGCAATTTGTTTAAATAATTTAAATGTGCTATTTCATACAAAATTTTCGGCTCATTTCTGCAGAGGCATCTTTTTGATGTCTATGTCCTACTGTCTTTTAATCTATAGTGATTGGTATAATTTGCTGCCATAGAAATCACCATCATGTTTTACTTGAGTCATTATACTTACTTACTTACTTATCCGGCACTACACTGCTGCAGGAGTCCTTTAAACCGCTCACTGTTGAGCGCCTTCGTCTGTCAATCAATTGTCCAGACTTTTCTAGCGGACGCGTCAACGTCATCACTCCATCGCAATTTGGGCGTACCACGCCTTCCCTGTCCATGTGGAGGATCTAAAAGAACTTCACGAGCTGGGTCGTCCGGTGTCATTCTCATGACGTGACCAACCTACCGGAGCGTAGCGAGTCTAATCTGCCGAACGACAGTAAGTTCGTCGTATATCTCATAGAGCCTGTCGTTCTAGCGACTCCTCCCATTGTCCTTCCACACATTCGGGGCCAAAAATCCTGAGTATCTTCATCTAGAACGCGGCTAAGAAGGTTTCGTTAGTTTTGGACAAAGTCAATGTCTCAGAAGCGTATGTGAGTTCTGAAACTATATAGTCCCAACTTCGTTCGTCGCAACAGGTGTTTTGAGTGGAGAAGTTCCCTCAGACTGTAGAATAACATTTCAACATCAATGTTATTGTCGGTGCTGACTTTTGACCCAAGATAAGTGAAATTTTGGACGACTTCGAAAGTACGCTCACCTATTTGTACGTCACCCTTGTGTAATGCCAGGATCTGGATTGACTTATGAGAAGATGGTTCCCGAAGTTTCCATCTCCGAGTCGCGGATGGCCCTCTCTATCGCCATCGGCATAGTAGACACGCTAGACCATCTCCATGACGCAGACTCTTGGTGGTAGCAAAGGCACCCTGAGAGTTTTCCATCCACCACCAGATGATGTGTGAAAAAAAAGGAACGTTGTGACGTTGGTCATTGTCATTCGTACTAGTCTGGTAAGTTTGGCCGTGATTCCAAAAGAGCTCATTGCGTCGTAAAGTTCATGTATCTGATTGATTCCCTGACCTATTGATCCAAGACCTGAAAGATCTACTAAGTTTGGTAAGAAGATCCTACAAAATTGGTCTGATATGGTCTGCTCTGAAATGAATTACAATGGTATAAACAAACTTAATCAAAGAAACTGCTTGTTGTCCAAAAAATGATATGACTAACTCACATACGTCAGGCTCGTCTAAACCTAAAACCGTAAAGGCAAGAAGAAGCATACTCATTCTAAAAATGACACCACTTGGCCCCCACAATTGCCATTGAACTTGTCCCTTGGCGTTGGGGTTGCTTTTATCGCAACATTAACTCTTCTTCATTGCACTACCACTGCTGCAGAATGGAAGCGTGGGGGGAACCATGCTGGTGGTAAATGCGTACCTACATGCGGCACCCTTTGTTCGAAGAGTTGGCAATAACCTGCCAAAGAGTTGCATGTACCTGCCGAAGAAAATGTATGCTCAGTTCTGCATTGGTGTTCCAACGAAGCGATAGGTTACACAGGTAGTTGCCCATCCGTGTCGGAAGGTGATCGCGCGTGTCGCTATTCCATTTGCTCCGTGCAGTGTATTTGTTTCATTTGATCTACATCCCGCAGTGCAGAATGTGAAAGGATTAAAAAAATGTAAAAGAATTTAAAATGCATTTTTAGGGTGCAAACAATAGTTTAGCTCAGTTTAGCTTCAGTGCATCGTAACGAGTGTGATTGTTTTATCATTTGAGTGAGTAATTTTGCAACAATGTTACCTAGTTTCAACACAGATCTACATCTGGTCCGGAGTTTTTTTTACGCAACGGCCGTTTGTTAGCGCTTAACGACATGCTCGTTTATCAATTGACACACTTGGAGGCGTGGAGAGTGATGGCAAACATGGAAATCCCATGCTGACATAAAATATACACTAATTATCGTAATTGAACTTTATGTTGATAGGAACAGTCATTCGCATTTGCATTACGAACGACACAAAAATAGTGTCAAAGATTCATCGTCATCATCATTGAAAGCTTTTTACAACATTCGTAGTGTGACTAAAATGCTGTATGCATAGTGTTTGAACCGCATCCTTTCCCTTTCTGGTTAACGCACGACAACGTTTTTGGTGTCGTAAAATCGTGTTCTTGTCGCAGTTAACGTTTGATAAGAAAGCACATTTGTCCATGACAGCAATGTGCAGTGTGTAAAGTTACGTTGCTGTCTTACTGTTGAAGGTCGTTCGTTGAACCAACAAAACATTCAATTTTATTGAAGGTTCATGTTTGTGTAGTTTGTACTCCAAACATACAATCGAAGATGAAAAATTGATACTCACGGTGAAGACATTGAAGTATTGGGTGTGAAGTTGAGTCATGCCTTACTAATTGTAATATTTAATAAACCCATGCTCTTCATCGTCATTGCCCTGGTAAGGCACGGCATTTTGTTTTAATCGTGCCGGCCGTATTTCTAAGTACAATTCACATTAGTTTAGAGACATTTCCTTCTCCGAACAGTGAAAGGGCACCATATCCCGGGTGTGTGGACCGTAGATCAAAGTGTTAGCTTGATCTAAATTAATCAACATGTTAAGTAAGTTATCCAAGCAGTTGACACAATCTGCTGATTATGCATGTAGGAGCTACGGGCGTTTAACCAAAGAGGGCGCCATCGGCCATCGGTATGGATAAAATAGGGCTGTCTTGGAGAATCGGCTTCCTTTCGAGTTGCAAATAATCAGAGTTGTTAGAAATATTGCTAATAAAATTTGAAAATTTGCAACTTAAGTCGTTAGAAGATTATCTATTATAAATGAACAATTTCTTCTTAAACGACATGAAGACATTTCCTGTATTACGTTATGTGATACTTACAACCTAAATAAGAGGTAGATAACGTGTGGCTGTAGCGTTATGTGAATCAGATGCCACTCTCAGTGATTCTTCTGTACTGATAAGCACCATAATTGTTATTTCTCTTCTTCCATCAGCTCGGACCGATGTGCTGGCTGTTGTCATCCCATGAATCCTATCTACCAGACCAACGTAATCGTTAACCAAATACCCTTCATGGACGACGAGCCGGACGATGCTTCATTGCCGACGTTTCGCCGCAGTCACCATGCCATACGCCAGCGTCGTAATTCACAGGCGCTGTTCAGAAAGAACAACCTCTTTGCAACAGCATCCTCACAAAGTGGAGCCCAGCTAGATACGGCGTTGCGTCACAGTTCAGCCATAGCGTATGTAAACGATCAACAAGACTGTAACGGATCGCTGTCCCAATCGGAAGTGTCGATACCGAACTCGATAGAATATGATCTAAATACTGTGGCCAAACCGAAAGTTCCGCTACGCCGTAGGACCGGTGCGTACGGAAATGTGACCCTGAACGTTCAAATAGCCAACGGCACCAACATGACTATTTTGGAGACGGACGAGAAGGAAAAGCCTCCGGTGGTACCGAGACGCAGGTATGGTGTTGCGCCGGAAAGAGATGCGTTCCGTAACTCGTATCAGGAATCGTCACAGTCTTCTTGTCTCGTGCTCGGCATCAACAGTGATGCTCGCAATCCACTCAAGTACAAAATGTACACACCGTTCCACAACAAACGTCAAACGATGCCACCGGAACACTACAAGGTAAGTTTGTGCGGAGGTCACATGTGAGTGCTCATGCAACTCTCGGCACTAGTTGCGCGATGGCAAGGATTTCGACGCTGCCATTATTATCGTCATTTTGTTTTGGTCGTACCTTCTCGCAAACAGAACTGGCCATCCGAGTCGACGTATGGCGACGAGAACGATCACAGCTTTAGGACGCTCAGCTACTACTCCGAGGTAGCGAATCAGCTGGAGCAATACGAACGGCGCAGTTTTGATGCCGGAAGTTCCTGCATGCTGAACGCCATCGACTCCAACTCCATCATGTACCGTAGCAGCATGGACACCATACCGAATGACCACACGCCCCCAGAGCACCGCAAACAGTCGAGTGTGGAAAATGGTGCGACTGGCGGGAAAACCCCTTCAACTGCGGCAGGCCCCAACCGGCGCGGAATCGGTGCAGAATTACGCGCTAAAAATAAGCCAAGCGATCAAATTCCGGCACAGCCGCAGTCGAATTTATTAGCCCCACCGACGAGCACTTTTGGGCGTTGGAGCGGAAGCATACAGAATCTGTTCAGCATTGGCAATCGAACGTCGGACGGTACTGGTCGGTGGAGTAAAAGTGAAAACTGCCTGAACGAGGTCGGCCAGCAGTCACGGCGAAGAAACGGACCCGCCAAGGTCACCGCCGCTCAGCGACTACTTTGGTCGGATAGGCTTTTCGGGCGCTCGACAGCGACAGGACGTGCCGGGAAGAACGGGCGTGCTCGCCGGACCAATACCTTCCTCACTAGTGGCGGTGGCAGCTTCTTCACGTACAAATACGACGACGAGGAGGAAAGTGCCTGGCAGAAGTACTTCAGTCTTGGCATGCTGCGGAAGATACGTCCCAAGCAGGGAAAGCCTCCCAAAGGCAAAGGTGGCAGGTGAGTACCGTGAGAAATCTTTGGAATTCTTATTGCGACAGTGCTGTTTTGTCTACAAATGACCCTACTCACAACGATTCTAAGATTGGAGTTATCGTTCAATGTTCGCAACAGCGCAGAATGTGTCAAAGAATAGTAATTTAAGATCTTTTCTGCTAGAACTACTAGCTCCACTTAGTGGCGCCATCTATCGGGTTGTAGCAGCGCTAGAATATATCGAATCTGATGGTGATTTTCGATTGGTCAGACTTTTTACACACGCGTATGCTACATTACATTATTCTACAAGCAATATGCTATTACAAAGTGAGCTCTATATCTCAATATGTGATAAGACTATATTCAACGTAATCTTCAGCTCATCTTCAATCCCTGCGAAACCATAACAAAAATACAATTATAGATTTTTAACTCCAGGCGTGTGCATCTTTTCTGTGACCTTGCAAACTTGGAGCGTCGGCTAACGATAGCATGGCTAACGAGGAATGCTAACGCTCAAACTGTTCCGTCTGGGTAGATTTCTTTGTTTACGTTTAAACATGGTTCATTCTTTTAAACATACATCGGAACCGCACCGTACCCTGCTGTTGCCAATAGGTCATGTGAGTAAAACCAACGCAAAAACAAGGCGAAAAAAGAGAAAGGTGTATGACCGTTTCAATAAACAGTGCTCCAACTGATATTGGTATCGGGACTGCCGCGGATTGATTAATACGATTGGAATAATTAGTAAAACAAATAAGCTCGTGTGAGATGTTGTTGAAGTTCAGTGTATTTTCAAAATTGCTATAGTAAAGTCATACAAATAGGCTTATCAGAAATATTCAAAAGAAGAATAATTTTGCAACATGATGTCATAGCAGCGAGTATGTTTTGCAGTATGTCCAAAAATATTCATCCTGAAAGCATAATTTTCTACACACACTTCACTCGCGTGCATGAGAAAAAAATAAACCGGCCGCACTTGAGTAGATGGATGTATTCCAGAAGTGGTGTTGCGAATGCGAAAAAAATGCCATAAATCTACTCATACTCTCAACATTCGCACTATACTGTGGCTGCTCCGTGACGTCACTGAGTCGCGTGTAGTGTTGTGCGAAATTGTTTCACTTGTGCGTCTCTCGATCGCGTTCGTGATCACCCATACCAATGCTCAGCAGGCCAAGCCGGTCCGCGTTGTTTCCGTGTAGAGCGTATTTCCCTCGGTTGGTGTGCAACCGCTGGCACGACCTTGCCGGCATAATTTGCAGGTAATATGACGTGTTTGGAGAATCTGGTGTTGCCTCACATCCGCCGCTAGATCCTTTTTCGTTGTTCACGATAAAAAAGCAAATGAAATGAATTTTATGCCGCGACAATTTCTCATTATGGAAATAGAGCAAAAGTTATGCAGAATATATTATTTGGAATACTTAAGATTTAAAACAAGTTTACTTACTTGCTTATCTGGTGCTACAAATGCTTCACGGTTTTATCCTGCTGTAGCAGACCTCTAAATCGCTCACGATCGATCGTCGTATCGTCTTTATGGAGGACGCATCAGCGTCATCTCTCCATCTCAATTTAGACCTACCAAGCCTCTGGCCATGTGGCAGACCTAAAAGAACTTTATGGACTGGGTTGTCCGGTGTCATTCTCATGACATCAAGTCTTCCGGTACCTGACGACTGTAATTCACTGTACGATAGAGAGATACTCATATCCGAGATCAAAGATCCTTCTGAACATCTTCCTCTCAAACTCGCCAAAGAAAAATTCTTCAATTTTGGACAAAGTCCATGTCTCAGAGGCATATGTGAGTATCAGAACTGATTCCAATTAAGTCATGTGTGTACCGGTAGTAGAATTGAATTCTACCAAAGTTGGCGTTAACTGTGTTATAGTGTCTCCTGTTACTAACATCCATTTTCATCACACTCTCACGTACCTCGACTACTCTAGTTTTCCTCGAAGTCAATGAACTTTATACCCATAATAAGCAATAGACACCAATCGGTTTAGGCATTCATTAGGATCGATTTGTACCGTGTCGTGCATGGTTGAAAAGCTTCCTGCGTACGATCACGTTTACCTTTCATGTAGCATCGCGATCACTGAGCGCACCGATTAGGGCCGCACGTCAGATGGTGTGGGAAATAATAGCCTCCAAATTGTATTTTCCTTACACGACACAGGCTTAAAGGTTTTGCCGTCCCTTTGCGTGATTGATTTCCAGACCCTTACGTTGAAATACGTACTAGTGTGGGATCGTGTGGTGACCTCATGAACTGGGGAAGGCTGTCGGCTTTAGGTTTTGAAGATAGCGAGATCATATTTTAACAAATCTCCGCATGTAGCTTTCAAACCGGTCATTCTCAAACATGGCATTTTCTTAATTGAATTTTGGCCGCCACTAGACACAGTGGCGCACCTTTAGTTTGTAAATGACCTGTTATTATCAACGCACTGGGCAGTCATTATCGATGCGTTGTGCGTGGAAAGGTAAACTTCTGGAGAGCATATCTTCATGTAACACTTACATGACAGTTACCGCGCTTTGACAGTTCTAATGCGTCACCTGCATTACAAACATAGTTCCGATCGTTTGTAAACAAAACAAACCTTGATCACCTAGCGAACGTTCGAAACAATTGAATTAAACATTACGTATACAGTGCGGCAAGCTCAACGCACCGATCCGTTGGGATATCCCCACTAGCGTTTGTGATCGTGGCTGTCTCTTTCCCACGCGATCGTGTGTCGTACAGGGTTTTACGCTTCGCTTGCGTACGGACAGAACAAAACCGCATCCGCGACCCCGGTCCCGGCCAGTGGTTGTGTTGGTGAGGAGATCGGCAAAATCACCACCTAGCATGGCCCTAGCGGACAGTCTCGTTTAGTTGAAGTTGTTGCCTCCGACAGAGCGGTTGAGCAAGCGGCTGACTGGTTGGTTGAGCTGATCGTCTTGACTTCCGTCCTAAGGTTATAATTGAGCGTAAACATCGCGTTCGTTGCTTTTACACCGCGTTTCTAACGAAATTTCGCGTCTAGACGTCAGGTGAGCAGTACAAAGTGAGCAAGTATCACGCAAGTGACGAATCGTTTACAACCTAGATGCTGTGTTAAACAGTTCTTAAACAGTGAATGAGTGAATCGACGCTTGGTGAAAGTAAAATAGTACACAAAAAACATTTGGCTGTCGGAAGTGTGGCACAGCTGACGTCAGCATCGGTTTGTAAGCATTTTTGGCAAACGTCTCGCGTGTGCATCTACGAGAAGCTGTGTGAAGACAAAATTACGAAAAAACGGTGCGCGCAAGCGCTAAGATGTGATTTCTTTTTGTCGGTTTCTTATAACTTGCAAATGGACTTGTCTCAAGCGGAAAGAAAACGATGAAACCATAGGCAGAACCCTAGAAGAAAAACATTTCCGACAATATTTCGCTTTTTGAAGGTTAAAATGTGAATAGCCGTACGCCTTGGCAACTTCCAGACCATTTTGTTCTGTTGGATTCGATACTTAATTAAGTCAAGCTCGAGTAGATGGCGATTATTGTACTAACACGATCTCGCAAGTGCAACAATTCGCTACTAGACTTCAAATCAAATCGACAATATCAGGTGCAATTATACATTACTTAAGATCCGCAAGTTAAATTAAACAACTGCGTCGTGTAGCACCCATGTGTAGCACGAATAATTCGACTGTAGATAGACTTATTTACACCCGGTACACACGGTGATCATTGTCGTCATCTGGAACACATTTGCCGAGTTCGGTTCTCGATGATCTTAGCAGTTTTATACCAAATGGAGCTCCTGTCAAAGTGGGTCATACTTTACCTCACCCCGGTGGGGAATTAATGTTCGCAGTGCAATTTACTTTGTCAATGGATGCTGTTGTTGATCTCGCATCCATTCCGGATTCCACAGAGCGCGGTAAGGGTATCGTTTAGTCAGCGAACCGTACCGGCAAATGTTTAACAAACGAAGCATTACCTCAGCACGGCCCGACCGGCTACAATCGCTTGGCGATTCGAATTCACATCGCTTGAGGCGAGGTCTAGATGTAATGACTTTCATTGCATGTAAACCGTGGTATATCAGTGAATGTTTACTGATACATGTAAAGCAAGAGATGGTAAGAAATTTACAGGGGGCCGTTCCCGCGGTTCTTTTCGTGATAGAGTACACCTCACCAATTTAGGATATTTCCAAAAGTCCATATTCCAAATTTGCAAAGATTATTTCCCTTATTCCAACGCATCACGAACAACGCATAGTGCCGTTTCCGTTCTCACTGAGCAGGAAAAACTTCCAACGCTCAAATAGTGCTAATGGAAACAGGTCCGATTCTATTGTCATGCCCATGCCCTTGTTTGTTTCGCGCCTCCATTGGCCCACGCCGGTTGGGATGGAGGTCATTACAAAACAAGGTTGTTAGAGATGGAGGTTTTTTTTTCGTCACCAGTTAACAAGAATCCCCGGACGGTTTGGTTTGGGTGTGCTTTGGGTGTAATTTTTCAACATTTATGACATCATTCATCCGACTGCGATTGCTTTTTGCCTTCGCGTGAAGCATTACTAAGCAGCCAACTATTTGTTGTGGTGCATTGTTTGGCTATGAGTAAACCTGAGCTCCCTGCACGACTGGCTCTTAGTAATAGCGCCGAGTACCTATGGAGATCACTTCCCGCATCTTAATCATTCGTATTCGGAGAGACGGCTGAGATTGTGTGGAAGAATGGGAGGGCAGCGTTTTAAAACGGTGGCCCTTGAAATCTTCAACAAACATGTCTGGTAAAGTCATGCGTACCCCTAGCTGCGATATTAGTAGATGGACTTAAAAGAACAGAACTTATGATTGTTTCTACAGGTTTTTTCTTCACTACATTACATCATTTGATAGTGCTACAAGTAGCACTGAGATTGTGTTTGTTTGGGTACATTTTATCACGAACAGCAGGAATGGCGTCAACATAACGCACGATGTCCATATAAATAATCTGTTGCTGTTAGTACCGTAAGCCAAGTACCAAGATGTAGGGGTGGGTTTTATTTCCTCCTCGCGGCTTTGCGTCTGGAGTATTGCCTATTTAAAATTGTAATGAACGTCTGAGCCTGTCTGGTTGCGGAGTAACCCCAAACGCTGCAGTTCTATAAGGCAGAAATGCCTTAACGTACAGTCATTCATTTAATAATCTTCAATGTTTTGTACACAAGTGGAAATACAAAATGAATTGTACAAACGATGCCATGGTTCATTACACAAAATATGTGCCGTATATGTTTGTGAAATATTGTCGGTAATGTTCAGTGGGTGAATAGGAAAACAATCTCATAAGAGCTCCAAGTTTTCTAATCGTTATTGTTTGAAACAGATCAGTAAACAATTCTAGGGCCGCCCTTAGAACTCGTGTGCGTTTGTGCAAAAACACGTCATAGCTGACCCAGAACAGACTTTTGCTAGTGATTCTAACGTGCCACCGATTCGCAAACCCAAGTGCTCTCAGTGTGCATCAACTCCTGGCAGCATCAAGATGGACGAGGAAGCAATGTGGAAAGGTTTGTACCACAAGATCCAGGAGGAAAAGCAAAAACCCCCAACGGAACACCAGACCATGTAGGTATCGTTGATGTAGAAAGGTGTTAACTGTATTTTCCATCCTTCTTTCATTAGCTTCAGAGTGTGATTTCACCGAAATGAGTCGAGTGCGAATTGGTATATTTCATTCCTGTGTGAAAACAGGATGCACATTTAAAATCCGCGAACTCGGCCAGGAATTGCAAAATAGTCTAAAAAGTGTCTTGATTACTTAAAACTTCAAAGTGTCTAGATTATTCAAACAATAAACAAACGCGGTGATAGAACTCGTTCTTAATTCGATCGAAACTTCGGATAACTAAGAGTTCGGGCAACATTTCGGTGAATATAGAGACATGCGCAGTGCAATGTTATGTTTCGCGACAGTGCACGTTTTTCATGTGATTTTTTTATGCATCTTGTGCAGTTTAACATTCGATGGTATTGCGATTTCCTCAGTCGAATGTAAAACCTCAAGCAAAAAGTTAAATAGCAAGCAAATTGATCATATCCGTCCCGGGTATGACGATCAACACGGATAGACTGTTTCAACTGTTTCGCAACCATACATTCTCAAGTTCTCCGTCGAGATCTTGATGATAACCTGATACCTCATACGTAACGGTACTGTGCCATGTGGGGGTTGAATCACATGTGCTTTGCTTGAAGTGAAACTTGACAGTGCGGCCGAATGATAACTATTAATGTTCGTTGTTGAGTAGATATCGCGCATACTACACAACAGCACGCTTTCATATCGACTATCGTATCGGTGCTTTTATATCTCGTTGGCTGATATGATGCCTACGCTTTTCCATTAGTATTCTCATTTGAGGTAATAAGTGGATCTTTTATCGATGTGAAACAAGGTACTTTAGTTTGATGTCTCTAATTAATTTGCTTACCCATTTAACTGCTAATTAAATATTACGATTACCTTGCGGTAGAATCCCCTTACTGATGAGAATTCGGTCTCGGAAATTGTCAATAATTCATTTTAGAGCTAATAACTATCTTGTTTATATTAGTTGCATCACTTACCCAGTGGAAAATGATCGTTTTGTATATGCCCGCTTCAGAACAAAATGGGAGTATTCGCGCGCACAACGGAATCGTGTTTGAATTTCGTTCGCCACAACTTTTCAACTCCACCGCTTAAACACATCACCCGTACAGGCGATGCAGTGTCAATTTTTAGCCCCTCTGCAGCGGTTTGTTTTGGTTGGTCGTGCCAAGTGATTGTGTGCGGCACAGTCGAGAAGAATCTCGGAACCCCAGTTCGGTTTTTCTGCCTCGCGCCTCTAATCAATCAAATTTGTCAATATTGGCTTACTTTGTTCTCTCTATCGGTCGCCCGAAAAAAAGTACACATTAGATAACGCTTCGCGATTAGCATCCGCGAGTTGGTGTCGTGCCTGGTCGTGAAAATGTTTCGCTCAGTGTTGGTCCTGCGCTCCGCTGGCAAGTGGCACGGTTACGGATTTTGTTTCAATTTGAGCACGGTGACGTCTTTAGCAGCGAGAACGATGCATAGCAATCCCTTGAAGCAAAGCCAGGCCTTTGTAAATGGGCGCTGGGTTGGAGCTCGTTCGGGAACCACATTCGATGTGCAAAATCCCGCCAACGGGCAAGTTTTGGGTGCCGTGCCGGATATGAACCGGGAGGACGTCCAGCTGGCCATCGATGCGGCATATGATGCATTCTACCAGCCAGGGTGGCAGAATAGTACCGCGAAGGAGCGGTCAGCACTGCTGAAGGTAAGCAATCAATTGAAGGGTATTAACTTCAATTAAGCGCTTGTTGATGCGCCCTACCGAGCGTTTGCTTCACGAATGATATATACGATTGTTTCCGTTCTAGAACTGGCACGCGCTGATGGAGAAGAATCGGCAAGAAATTGCCAGCATTATGACCGCGGAATCGGGAAAACCGCTGGTGGAATCGCTGGGTGAGGTCACGTACGGCAACTCGTTCGTCGAGTGGTTCGCAGAGGAGGCTCGCCGCATCTACGGTGAAATTGTCCCATCGCCCGTAGCGAACCGACAGATTATGATGACGCGCAATCCGGTCGGTGTGGCGGGTCTGATAACGCCCTGGAACTTTCCTCACGCCATGATCACGCGCAAAGCGGCCGCTGCGATTGCGGCGGGCTGTACGGTGGTTATTAAACCGGCAGAAGATACGCCCCTGACAGCGCTAGCATTGGCTCGTTTGGCTGAGGAGGCTGGCTTCCCGAAAGGTGTTATCAACGTGATAACGAGTAGCCGAACACATGCAGCCGAAATTGGGCAGTTGTTGTGTGGTAGCGATAAGGTGGCGGCCATATCGTTTACCGGGTCAACCGAAGTCGGCAAGCTGCTCTACCGACAGTGTGCAGATGGTGTTAAACGTATCGGGCTGGAACTGGGTGGCAATGCACCGTTCATCGTGTTTAAATCGGCCGATATGGAGAAAGCACTAACTGGGGCCATGAACTCCAAGTTCCGAAACTGCGGCCAGACATGCATTTCCGCCAATCGGTTCCTTATCCAGGACGAAGTACACGATGAGTTTGTGGAGAAGCTAACTGAGCGAATTCGTAAGCTTGCAATAGGCGATGGCAGTCAGGAAGGCATTCAGATTGGTCCGCTTATCAACCAGGCGCAGCTTACTAAAGTGGACCGTTTCGTGAAAGATGCGAAGGAGAAAGGTGCCACGATACGTTGCGGTGGTCAAACCCTGCCGAAACATGGCTCTCTTTATTACGAACCGACGGTCGTGACAGACCTGCGGGACAATATGCTCCTGTACAATGAGGAAGTGTTCGGTCCGGTAGTTTCGGTGGTACGGTTCAAGACGGAAGCCGAAGCACTTGCCATTGCTAACGGGACGCGACGTGGACTGGCCGGGTATTTCTTCTCGAACGATCTGAACCAAGTGTTCCGGGTGGCCCGTCAACTGGAGACGGGTATGATCGGCATCAACGAGGGGCTCATATCAGCTACCGAGGCTGCATTCGGAGGAATCAAAGAGTCGGGCATTGGGCGTGAAGGCTCACGCCACGGTATCGATGAATATGTCTACATTAAGTATCTTTGCTACGGCAACCTCCAGTAAAGTGATGCAATGATATTCAATAGGCACAATAGGTGCTACTAGTCAGCTTAACGAAACGATGAATTCCGCAGCATTGAATGCACACTTGCGCACACCGTATAACAAGTAACTCCATTGTACGTCTTCCATTTGCTTGGACAAGAAATTACCAGAGCTAGCATTAAGTTGTAACTGTATATGTGAACGAAACTGTTTAATCAATAAACAAGCTATCGAGTGTATGAGCAGTTTAGCGCTGTCTTGAGATTACATTACATGTATGCATAACGATTCGTTAGCATTAAGAGTTTAGAGCAGAACTTATTGAGAAACAAACTGAGATAGTAGAACTTACGGTAGCGAAATTTCACACATTATGCCTTATGTCTCTATTTACAGGATTCAAGACCTCGATGGCGGTTTCTTTGAGAAGTTTGGCTCGATCCTGCGTCAAAAGTCTATCCAAAACGATGAAAGTATCCGTGGCCGGCTGCAGCCGTTCCCGGACGAGAACGAACCGGAAGTGGAACTGAACGATCCAACCACTTTGCCACCGGTAGTGGAAGCGGAGGACAGTGGCACGGAAACGCTGCTCGATGAAAGCGACTCGGAAGACCAGCAGGAAAAGCAGGTCGAGTTTATCGAAGCTGTGTTCGGTTGGAATGTAAGTAACGAAAGCTCAAAAGTTCATTGATATAGCTCGTAAAATCTAAAGGCAGAAACCCAATCAGAAACTATGAATGGAAATCGAATGGACGACGTACGCTGTACCATGACATTCGGGATATTAATTAAAGTTCGTCTTTCATTTCGCTGCGGTGAGGTTAGGTTACGGGCTCGGCCGGCCGACTGCTATAAATACGAGCACGTGTTCTTTCGCGGGATTTTTTTTTTGAGAAATTACACGGCGCCGTCACATATGTTGCCTTCTCGACGCGCTGACTATATTAACCTTGATATTTTCACAAGGTCCCAATGTTGCTCGCATGCTGACGTACACGAGTATTATTGCCTCATGACCAGCTAAAGATTAATTAGCAACTGTATTGGTAACAGTAGACACCATTTTGAAATTGCGTGTATGAGAAATGAACTAATTAGGTAGAGACTTTAAATCACACCAAATCCCTTCGAACTTCCTAACATGCCTACAAAACAGTAATCACGTTTTCACGCATGAGATATGCAGAATGAGATTGATTTAATCGATTATTTGCTTGGTAAATATTTATCTGCATTCCTGTGCTAATGACCGACTGGTACCATAAATAAACCATTCCCGCCCGTTGCACAAAATCGACCGTTAAAGTCAACTGAAAATGTTTGGAAAGCAAGCGAATCGATCGTTTTGCGCTCAATTTCGCTTGGTGTGTTGGGAAAACTAGTTGAGCGGTGAACGGAGGCAATAGATCAACACAAACCGTTGTTAGATCGTTTTAAATCGCAAGCCTAGGCTGTACATAACCTACTCCAACATAACCCAGCCTGGGGGTCTGGCAAGGGCCAATGTTCCAATACCAAGCACTTGGCAGGATTCCGACCGATGTCGCCCAATGTCGGGTAAGCGCAACGGAGCACCGATGGAGCCGCATGGTAGTTTGTATTTTTCCGCGCAGGTCAGCTTGGCTTATTTATATCTTCGTCAATGACGAATCGAATCGCATCCGTTCGGAAATGTGCGTGTATCTCTTTCTTTGCCATTTTTTGTTGTTGTTTGGCTTCACTTTCCGACGGCAGATGCGCCCGTCCCGTTCACTCCCGGGTCGGGTTCCTTTTTATTTGCCTGCGCTCGAGTAGGCATCTTTGCTGTCGGAGCACCAGCCGGTCGGGGAATTGTGAACTTGCTTCCGTTCCTTTGCGCATCGGTCGGAACGAGTTAAGAGTGGACGATTTAATTTAGCATTAGTTCGGCCACGGTTGTGACCGTGCGGACGTAAACAGGATCTAAGTTTTGCTCAAGCGATTCCACCGCGCCAAGCGTTCCTTGGTCGTGCCGTGTAACAAAGCGCCGCGTACTCTAGGTTTAATGTGTGTAATACGAACATTTACGACCGTGATTTATAAAGCTAGCGACCGTCCAATCGAACGGAAAAATTCACCACGCGTAAGGTGCGCTCGGTAGGGCGAAAAGGTGCGCGCTGTGCATGGAAGATCTTCGAAAGCGCAGAAATAATCACGCCCGGTTCAATATTATCGGCGTTGTTCTGCACGGTGTTATGAAAATAGAACGAATCATTTCGCGCCCTGTTGTGCGCCATAGAATAGTGTGAAGGTAAAAATAAAATACTCAAATTTCGCGGTCCCCAGACTGGTCGAGCGGTGTTGTACCTACAGCGAACGGACAAACTGTCTCATATATTATTGCCTTGCGAAACAAAATACAGCCAAGTGTCGACATTCGGAAAAGTGCGTGGGAAATTCCCCGTTTTTGTTTGTTGTGCTAATTAGAATAATTATAAAAAATATGAACCGAAAGTCTTCACTCCGAAACATCGCCCAAGATCAAGAAGTGTAAGTGCTTCAAAATGGCTGCGTACTGTTGAGACCAGGGCACACGGCAACAAATTTGGAGCTTTATGTAATCGATCGCTTGTTGTGTTCGCGTTGTGTTGAATTTCGAACTCTCTGGGCGTGTAAAGCTTCCCGAATAGCTCCTTCTTTCTGGACGTTTTTATTTACCAAAACCGAGGGACGGAAGTTCTGTAAACACACTGCACGCCATGAGTACCTACTCACTGCCCAAACTTCTCAATGGAGGTGGTTTGAGTGGCAATAGGAAGTTTAACATCAAGTTTGGCACACTGCGGTTGACCAAATCTTTCCGTTCTCTGGATCGGCGTGAAAAACCTTCGGTCCAGCGACCTCAGGAACGGGACTACGGAACCACCGCCCGACGAACGTCTGAGAATCCGTACGGTACGAGCTCGGCAGGAAGCAATCGTCCCGGGCGCCTTCCGTACCATCCGTTCCGTGGCGTACGGAAGGAAGAGATCGAACACCAGGCCAGCATGATCGTCCATTCGATGACCGTAATGTGATTGAGGGCGTTTGTGCTTTTTCTTAACCATTCCGAAAGTGCATTTCTCACCCACACGTTCCATTTCCCCTTCCCCCCCCACGACAGATCGAGGAACTGTACGAGGAAGTTCTGTTCGAGAGCATCCACAACATCGGTTGTGACGATGAGGAACTCAACGCGGACGTACTGTTTCCATACATCCAGGAAGCGTTCAAAATGTCGGACGAAAAGCACAACGAAATAATGGAGATTGCGCGCAACAAGGAAGCGCCCGAGATACGGCTGAACGTGGAGATCGTCGAGGCGAAGGATCTGGAGCCGAAGGATTCGAACGGTCTGTCGGATCCGTTCGTGACGATGTACATCGCGTCGAATCCGAACCATCGCTACAACACCTCCGTCAAGGCGGGTACGCTGAATCCGTTGTGGGAGGAACACTTTTCGCTGTAAGTAGACCAGCGGGAGGGAGAGCGAGCAGTTGTTGGAAACTGCAACTGTTACTCACCATAGTTTAAGGTCGCTATTGGCGGTTAAGCAGGTCAGGGCGAGAAAAATGGCATTGCAACATGACACCGGAGGACTGCTGTACTAATTTTGAGAAAACTCCTACCAGAATAATTACTTTTTGTGATACAATGTTTAAGAATTACAGTTTGATATTTTAGTGAAACTCATCTCAACTAATCTCAGATTTAGAACACTCCTAGCGCCTAACACTAGAACGACCAAATTAGCCATTTTGACTGGAACGGAACAGAATTTTTGAGGGTAAACAATCCTTTCGTAGTTGAAGCATAGTTTTTACAGTATGACCTACATAAAATAATAAAACATAGTCTAGGTCCTTGAAGTTGTTATTCATGTGACTCTTAATGCAAAACGATAGGTAGTTCTAGTGTTAAATTAGTTTAGTCTGCATGAAGAGAAGATTGTATAACTAATCGAATTGTTTCACATTTCGATTGCACAGGCCCATTGCTGAGGATGCAAACGATGCCAACCTCATCGTGGAAGTGTGGGACTTTGATCCCGCTGAAACGGTCAAGGAGAAAATGAACAAGCTGTTCGAGGTAAAGGGTGTCCGGGGGTTACGTAAGCTGATGAAGGAAATAGCACAGACCGCTTCATCCGGCAAGCACGATAACGAACTGATCGGACGTACCAGCATTCCGCTGAAGGTATGATTTCGGCCAAGAGCACATCAAAGAGCGGCCTTACTAATTCACCGTATCCTTACTTCCACAGTCCATACCCGCCTCGGGAATGCTGATGTGGTACAATCTGGACAAGAAGAACAAGTTGCGTCGGCAGGGCACCATCCGTATAAGACTGAACTTTAGCTCGGAGAAAAACAGTCAAGTTGCGGCACAGGAGCATCGGCATCTGTTGCGCATTCTGCTGCTGCACGAGCTGGAATCGTCGAAGGTCGCACCGTACTGGTGGTCGGGCAAGTTCACGATTCAGGGTGAGGCAGTGCTTACCCAACACTCCGCCCAAAGCGGGCTCTCTTCCACGACGGAAGCGTTCATCCAGTGGTCCGTCTTTGCTACAATCCACCAGGATCATCCATTGTCGTTTGTGCTGTTCGATACACTGCTGGAGAAGTTGATCCGCCCGGTACAATCGCGTGCAGTATCGGAGGAAGAGCTAAAGAGCTTCTGGGAGGCGACGAAGAAGCTGCTGCCATCCTGCTTCTCTGCCATCCGGAAGCTGCGCAAGAAGAACACGGGCGATAAGCTTGTACTAAAAACGCTGAACGGTGTACTAAACATCATCGCGAAGGTTGCGCTGCTCGAACCGCCGGAGGGCACGGATCTGTTCCCGGTGCAGATGTACGGATGGATCCGGCGAACGAACGATAGCGAACCGAACTGGGACATTCGTGGAGCGCTGCAAAGTGCGGTTGTGTCGGGTGCTGAAGATTTCTTCAGCGGCATCAAAGAGGGACACTTTTTGCAGACCGGCACGGATGAGGATCGTCTGCAGAATTTGATCAAAATCATCCAGCTGGTCCGTTCGGACATTCAAAAGTCCATCGAGTACTATGATAAAACATTTCAAGAGTGAGTCGAAGGTGACGGCTTCGAACATGCGGACCGTTTAACACGGAAATGTGTTTGCTCTCTTTCAGAATTATGCATTTTTCATACACGAAGGAGCTTTACATCACGTACGAGTTGAAGCTGGCGGAACTGATAAAGCCGACGGTGGAGGACATCTGCAAGAAGCTGAAGCGCATCGATCTACCCGAGACGGCATCCCGGCGGGGTGGTGATAGCGGGTTTATTGAGTATGAGGACATCAATATGGGCACGACGCTGTTCGAGCTGTATCTGGTGCTGAAACGATTCTGCACGCTCGGGACCGCCCTCAGCCCGGGGGAAACTGACTTTGCGATCGACGAGTACCATCGTTGGTTTACGACCGGCGTTACGCACTGGCTGGATATCGCGGTGTACAAGGCCTTGACGCGCATCCACAAGGCCATCGAGCTGGATAAGTTGCAGTCGGTTGACGAGACGGTAAAGTATTCGTCGTCAGCCGTCGATACGCTAGCCATCTTCTATCAGATCAAAATCTTCTGGCAACAGCTAGCCTGGCCAGACGTAGAGGGAGCGTACATTTTTGTGGCGAAGATCGTTGATGTAAGTGTGGCCGCGCTGACATCGCGCTGTTCAGATAGTAATGGGTACCTATCCGCTTCTTATCCACGTTCACAGGACATCTGTCGGTGCTGTGTGTTCTACGCTGATCGTATGTCCGCCCGCGTCGAAAACCTGGGCGTGGTGGAGAATGTGTACGAGAAGAAGTTTGAGGTAACTACCGAGTGGTGTCTTGCCATCAACAATATCGATTACATCCGGCAAAGCTTAAAGCCGTTCGCGACGGAGCTCGGTGTGGATGACATACTGTCCAAGCTGGGTGACGCCCAGAGTAGCATCGAGGCGGACCGGTGCAAGGAAACACTGCGTGCCGTGCTGGACAACGCGATCGATACGGAGAAGAACAAAATTCTCGATTTGGTGGAGAAACTGGCACGCAAAATGGCACCCGCGATGCGCCGATTCCTGGTCGAGGGTGCTGAACTGCTGCAGCAAGACTCAAACTCACTCGACCGGTTGATGATGTACATGGAGGAGTCGCTGAGCGTGCTGAACGCGGAGCTAAATGAGATCAACTTCGAGCGCGTACTGGATGCGATTTGGGCCGAATTGACGACGATCTTGTACGACCTCATCCAGAGCAATTTGGACGTAAGTTGCGTTAGGGTGTTTGCCTTTAGTTGTTTGTACCAAGCCTGTTTGTCTCTTTTGTTGCGCCGCACAGAAACGACGTCCGCCTTCGTTCTTCGCAAACCTGCGCGACACGCTGCACCTGATGGTGGCCAACTTCAAGACGGCGGAAAACCGAGAATCGGAAACGGCCGCCGACAAGGAAACGCTTGCCCACATCGAACGCTTGCTGCAGCTGCACGGGTACGAAACGACCGATCTCATCCATCAGTATTACTTAGATAGGCTAGAGGAGCAGAACCGGAGCGACGCATCGACCACCGGCTACGGCATGCTGACGGTGCAGTGTTTCTTCAAGGAGAACGTCCTCGAGCTGGAGATTGTGAACGCGCGCAATCTGAAGCCGATGGACGGTAACGGTTCCTGTGATCCGTTCGTGCGCGTTCACTTCCTGCCCGAGGAGCGGTTCGTTGGGGTTGCCAAACCGAAAACGCAATGCCAGAGCAAAACGCTATTCCCACTGTTTGACGAAAAGTTTGTGATGTAAGTTGTGCATCCGTGGTGGAGTTTTTTGGTTGAAGTTGCAATATTAAATCGTGATCGCTTTGCAGAACCTTTACGCCGGAGCAGCGTTCCATTCCGAACGCACTGATCATGTTCAGCATCAAGGACAAGGATCTGTTCGGAATGTCCAACCAATATCTGGCCGAATGTTATCTTAGCTTTAACGAAATAGCGGACATTTCGGGAGATTCGGGCAAAATCGAACAGAAGCATCTCATTCTTACGCGACCACACAAGATGGGTAAGATCTCGTCCAAGAGTAAGTGTTTCGCTATGTTAGAGAAATTGTCCAAAGTCCTTTCTCTTTCCTCAGATATCGACTGTTTACGTGCGCTTGAATATCGTCAGGGTGACAAACAGGCCAAAGATTTTATCAAGAAACTGAAGCAAAAAATGGGCCAATAAAGCAACTCGGCAATACGAACTACTCAATGGAAGGATGTTAACTGTATTTATAACATTTTGATGTAATAGCCATGGCGAAGAATGAAAATATAACTGAACGTTCAATTGGTACCGCTGTTTTACGTACGTACATGAGCACTCGTTTTGTGGATTACGCGACATGCTTGGTGATGACCTAGTGGGGTGATACGATATGGTGAGTGACCTGCGTGGTGTATTTGGTAGCGGCGCCGATCTTCACACGACAGAACCGGTCCAAAATCCCATCCGGACCAATACGCAGGTACGCAGGACAAAGGGACACAGGATGAATAAAGTTAAAGAGAGCCAGAAATGGTAGGTCTCTCTTGAGGTTGTTGTGTTGAAGAAGGTTGCTGAAGAAGGTTGAGAGAAGATAGTTGGTGATGACTTTAGAGGTTTGACGTGAGACTAACTAAATGGATGCAATAATAAACCAACTGTTATTCATGTAGAAGTGTTTTTGTTTTATGAAGACATGAATTCTACATAACATTATGATACCAACCATTGCGCTAAACTCTTTAACGTCACTGAGACCTGGCATGACAAGAAGAAGGGAGTCTTTAGGGCCATTGACGATGTTGAATGACGTCGTCACAAGGCCAGAGAGGAGACGAAGTCTTCCCAGATTTGAATTACCTTTTGGTGTTGACGGAGTCTACCAAATGATCTAGGGTTTCGTCGGAACGAGTCATCAGAATGATAATGAGCAATCAAATTCTCAATGTCATTTTATTCATTAACCACGCTTCATAAAACATTCGAAATATTTCAGTATCCGCGCAACTCGAAACAAAGTTAGTGTTTATAAATTGTTACTGTATAACACTAAAAGTATATTTTATGGAATAATTGTTTGGAAAATTAACAATCTTAATAATGTATCAATATCACCGTCTTCTTTATTCTTTCTCTATCTCCTTTTGCCTTTCGCTTTGGACATTTACTTTTCTAGTCGTCTTATCTGGTTGTGCTTTTTCTTCGTCTTTCGGGTTAGTAACTCAAGTCTTTAAAATACTAAATGACACCATTAAATTCAATAAAAACTCATCTTGCAATTAACTGCAAAAAGTTTTTTGTGAAATATGGCATGCCCGAAGAGAAATGGCTTATAAAAGTTACAAGTTATTTCATAAAAAAATAGTCCAAAACGAGAGTTTCTAAAAAAGCATAAAATTACACTTTACGTTACAATTCAAATGGGACACCGATTTACATCGACCGAAGTTGTTTGTACCTGCACCAACGAGTTCACTTAACCACAGCAAGAGAGAGAGAGAGAGAGAGAGTAAGTTGCGATCGTGCACACGTCCTAAAGTCGAGTGCGCGATCAGCTTCGTTCGTGTGCGCCAGTCGTTTGAGAGCTTCCGTGATGGAAGGCTGCTGCGCGAAACCGTGATCTTTGCTGCGGACGTGCGGGCCAACGAGCGTAGTGCTGTCCGGGTGTGTGGTGTCTTTGACCAGTGTGTACACCGTTCACCTAGGAAGCGAAAGAATGTAACACAAGCAACCCCGAATGGAACGCGACGGAAGAAACAAATGATAAAAACCTTCTGCGAAGCACGCCATGATCAAGTTGGTGGAGTGATTGTTGCTGTGTAATAAAACGCGAATATCGTTCGAAAGCGGAATACGCAAGATTTATCTTGGCAGCCCACTGGAAGTTTGAAGGTCACAGGTTTCAGCAAAGAGGATTTACACGTGGCGTTGGGCAGCTTTCAAAAGCGCCAAGTGTATGTTTTTTTTTTTTTATTTGAGTGTGTACCGCTGTGTGTGCTCTTTGTGTGCGTTTCGTATTCCCCCAAAATACCCCGAAAATACAAACGAAGAGCACACCAAAACCCGTAAGCGGATTGAATCTTCTTGCCGTGAGAGCAAAAAAGGAAACACAAAATTGTATCGCGGCAAGTACATGCTTCATCTGCTGTTCCTCCCGGCCGAAGGTGACAGGAAAGTGTGCAAATATCTCACAAGCTAAAGCCGGCAAATAAACGGACGATACACATTGGCTGTGGCACCATCAGTGCATCGTACGGATCCCCAATTTCCCGATTACGTGATTGCCGCGATTGCTGTGCCGTTTAGTAAAAATAGGATTCACCATACCGTAACGACCCCGTGAAACCGGCTTTTTCCCGCTGCAAGCCGGTGGAAAAGCTGAAGTTTTGCATCGTGCAGGAAAAAGAGCGTGGGGGAAATCCCCGAAGGTGGCAACTAGCGGTCGTTTGAAACAAAAGAAAAGCATCCCCCTTTTTGCTCTGTACACACACAAGCGTAAAAATGGTGGAACTGTCAGTGCCGAATGATGGAGATCGCCCACTGAAGGAGTCGCCGAGTGGTGCAACGTCTGGGGCGGTGGCGGTAGCGGGCGACGGGTAAGCAAAAATGGTTTGCCAGCAAGAGAAAATGTGATCGTGTGGTTGGTTTGTTGTGTGTTTTGTTTTGTGCTTTGGTATTTATTTGTTTCGTTTTTTTTTTGGTTTTAAATTCTACACCCCAAAGTGAAAGATTTTCCTAGCGACAACGTCGGGTGGGGTAGCTTTGAGGCGTGTTCAACCCCGGTTTCGCTCTTGGAGTCTTCTTCATGATCGCTATTAAAGGTGCAATTAAATCTTCTGGTTTCTGTTCGAAAACGTCAACTTCTAAGGTTTTAGGTCCAAGAATTTTAAATGATGTTTGTTTTTATTAGGGTGTTTATACACATTTCAGTTCATTTTCTATTGTTCTTATTGTTCATTTTCTATTGTTTGTATTTAACTTTCAAAGTAAACTTTTACGTAATTTAATTGTTACACTTAATTAAAAGCGTTATCTCTTACATTCATGAGATGAAAATCAATTGATTTTTTGTCCAATATTCAACAGTATTTAAAGAAACTTAACAATACACTGATTTTGTATCGAAATGGCCCAAAAGGTTCGTTATAGCGGATAAAGAACAGATACATTTATGATTAGCCAGTTTTGTTATGCCTTTTGCATACCTTCAGGCGCATTATCCTTTAGAAAGTATATTTTTACGTTGGAACTTTTAGTTTTTATTCTGTTCTTAGATCAACACTAAGATAAACCATTAAAACAGTTAAATTTTCCGCAGATTTGCCACGATGAACAACTTGGCCCTTTCTATCTTCTGTCTTTCTGCCTCACATTTATCGATTGTTATATACTCGATATCGCTAATGTTTCTTAAAATATAGACAGTTGTGGCCAGAATGACACCAAACAACCCAACTAGACGCTACCAGAGCCCCTAAGTTAGCGAATCAGATGGCAAGATGCCGTCAAAACGATCCTTTTTTACGGGGTGTAACCGGCGATGTTGTTTTGCCTCACACAGCAAGATCGCAAATATGCACGGATTGACATTTCAAACTGAAGAAACCACATGTGAGCATCTATATGTGTGCATATCCGTGCAAAAAAAAAAAACAATAACAAAAAGATCATTGTGACGACCTTTATATGGCCACCATCGTCACGTGATGCCCACACACCCTTTCGTGGTTTTCGTTGTTGTTGTCATTGTGGGCGGAAAAGTAAAAGTTGAACAACCGAAATTGAAAGAGGTTAACAGTCTTCCCGCGGTGGTGAAAACAAGGGAAAGCAAAAGGAAAGAAACCCCACGCACAAAAGCAGTTCTGCATCACCATGCCAGAAGTGTGACGGCCGAGGCCGGCATATCGTGTCGGATGATGAAACCAAGCAAACAGGTTCGGTTTTGATTAACCTGTTTGTCTAATCGGATCTTTGCTAGCGTCGGTGAGCGGTGAATTGCTGATAGCAGCGTTAGAAGCGTAACGCAGGGCTGCATCGTTCCGATGTACAACCGGTTCCTTGCGGGAAGCGAACGTACGACGGTACGACGCGTCGCATTAACTTTAATGAGGGTTGGCTACAAAGTTATTCTACCAGAACAAGGAACAAGGGTGCGCGGATTCCTTTCTGCTCGCTGCTTGGAGGTTTGCAGGAAGTTCAATGTGAAAAGCATGTTCGCTCTCGCTGGCTAATGGATACCGTAAGTATCCCATCAAGCATCAGCGTCCTACAGGAAGTGCACACTAGGAACACTCAACGATCAGTGTCATACATAGCAAAGATCGACGCAAAGTTATAAATAAGCTTTATTGCAGCAATGTCGCTTGGAATTAGATTTTTTGCATTGAATATTATTACATAAAGATAATTGCTCATTACTCATCTTGGTAGCTTCGTGAGAGCTGCTGAGGTGCTGTGGACGACTTTACAACTCACGTGTACATCCCTGTGGATTACTGATTCCCCCTAGCAGCTAAAGATCCGCTGGATACACACTGAAAATCTCCTATCGCTTTGGGCTCTGTATACGTAATCGTTGCTAAATATTGCCGTACCAGCCCGGCGATTGCACGATAAGAAATGTATAACACCTTCCCATCGGTGCGCCCTCCTCAACGCGATCGTCCAACAAATCCCGCAGCTCGTTCGTTCATTCGTGGAGGGGTGAATATTAACAAGAACACGAAACCAAAAGCACAGCTTCTGCCATTGTTATCATCCGTCTCGATTTACGCCTTGCATAACATTTGCGTATGATCCACCGTACTGGCCGGGCCACTGGCGTCATTTACGTTCGCATCACTTGGAAGACCCAATAATGCCACACAAACCGACAGGCCGGTGGCCAGAATAATAAATAGTAAGATGCAAACGCCGCTTCATCGTACGGTTCCGATCTTGCATTGCTCGCATTCTTGGCTGTGCGTGTTTTTATTTCTATTTTAACGAGCAATTTGCTCTTTTTTTATTGTGCGATTGGCGTACCAGATGCATATTCTGATAGCCCGCGGCGGGGTGCGAAAATCTTTGCCAGTTGTTCGAATAGACTATTTGATTATTCGTTCACAAGATCACTCATACATACTGTTATCAGGTTGTGTAATTTTTCGACCGAAGATCCTCAGAATTAGGGAGTGTTGTGATGTCGCATGTAAGAAATCGGTTGGCCCGTTTGGTGAACTCTGGTGACTCACTCGCTGACATGCTCATTAGACCAAGTTTGTTGCCAACCAAGTGCAGATGGAAATCGTCACTGACAGACTGTACGAATCAAGTCCAAATTTGTGGAAGTCCCCTTCAATTCAGTTGTAAAGTTGATTGAGTTAACACATTCTTTATTTCAATCCAACAATTGTTGTGGAGTTCTAACTATTCTCACGAAGATATTCTCATGAGACTACTAGTTGTCTCCTTGAAGTTGCCTGCTGGAAGTTGAAGTAAATGGGACGTTTTGTAACCGATCGGACATCGTTTGATCACCTACCACAAATCATTGCTGTGTGTTTATCCACCGTCAACAGATAGGCAAGGCCGCTAAAAAGTTCAGAAAGAAAATTGTCTCAAATATTGGTTGTCAAACATATCTGGGCCGAATGGGTAAATATTTGTTTTTTCGGTACGGTTTCTCTTCACGCGTACCCAAAAACCTCATTTCGCAGCTCACTGCCCGACGCGTCACGATACGGAAGAAACCGTCCTCTGATTCGGGGATTTACCGGCTTTCACGTTGGATTTTCCCTCAACATATCATCAGTACCGTTTGCCGTTCAATAATTGCGCACAGCGCACACTTATCGGCGGACCGCATCCGCAGTTGACCGGTTAATGTAAGAATGCGTCCAATCATCGATCGGTTCCATTCGCTTACGTTGGAAATCGTCGTTCGGAGGGGACATTTTGAGCTTCCAGCACGACGGCGTCTTTCCCCGGCGTACGATCACGGACGCGTTGGGAATGAAGGTTGCCGGAGACTGACATTTCCTGGCCGGCCGTAAGCGGCGGTGTCGGTGACTCGGTCGGTCTTGCGCATAATTACGCGACCCTAATCAGCACAAAGCAAACTCCAACGAAAAACCTGTTCTCCGTGCCCACGTACTGCCCAGACGGTGTGTCCGGAAGGGGTTTATGATCGCGTTAGACCGCGGGCAGTTAGCATTCGTACAGGTCGACCGGTCCGGCGAATAAAAGAGAGTGGGCCGCATCGTGGAATAAGTTTCGTGTTTTTTTTTTGGGTTGTGTGTGCTTTAGGAAAGGAAATCTTGAATGTTGGTAATATGGGAATCTTGAAATCCTTGAAGAAGCAGAATTTAGAGGTTAGTTCAGTCTTTCAAAGTCGAGACATCCCTCCAAGTTTCAGGACCTTAAAATTTGGATTGTTTAATCTCAACGCAAACAGATCTCATAAATTCCCAAAACGCTTTTTCTATATGGTGATCTTACCGAATTTATTTTAAAAATCTAAAAGCCTCTTAAAGTAATGACCTTCAAATCATATTTCTTTGTAGACATTGTTGCACTAGCAGTCAAAAGTGAGGTGAAATATTTCTCTTCTTCGAAGTAAACTAACGCACTGCTCTCGAAACGGATAAAAAATATCATGTTTTATCTCGGAATGATGCAACAAATGAAGTTACGATCATGTTAGCAGCACATCATACTGATAAAATATGCAGCGTTCAAGATCAACCATCTTGAGATCAGCGGTTTTATTTCATTCCTTTTCGTGTGCGTTGAGCGACACAAGGAGACCGTTGTCTTCTACTGTTCTTTCCTTACTCGCATATTGTTCCGCGTTTCAACGTTTATCGGTCATCTATCAGGGCGCAGTTGAATATTGTTTTATGTGCATAATTTACATCCCGACGGGAACGGACGGCAAGTGGTAGCAGGAACCGCATGATCGTTGATCAAACTATTAAATAAAATCTTAACCGTTTTTATTATCTTTTTGGGTTGTGTATTCTGCTTTCCCTATTAATCATTGATTGGGCATGATGTCTCCCCCCCTCCCCCTCCCCCTTTCCCCTCCCCATCAATGTTTACGGTGTGTTCGTGTGTTTATTTGGTGGCCGGTAGTATCGTGTTCATAAATTTGCGATCTTCATTCTTTCTCTCTTTCCCTTTTTTCCATTCGGCCACGCATTTTCACGACTTTCAGAACTGGCAACGGTAAAGTTCACACTCCACCCTCCCTAACCACCAAGCTCTTCCCTTTCTTTCTTCCCACACCGACCGTGCCGGTGCGCAGACGGCAGGGCCGACGGAAGCCGTTCTTCGAAAAGTTCGGCACACTGCTCAAGCAACGCTCGGATGCGTTTCTGCTACACGTAAACAATCCCGTACCACCCCACGGCGAAGAGTCGGACGCTCCGGGTGCTGGACCGGGCGGGTCGGTTGTTGTCGGTGGCCCATCCACCGTGGCCGTCCACGGCCCGGCAGGGATTCCGCCGATCGTCGCCAACGGAGATGTCTCACCGGTCCGGGCGAGTGATGCTGACAACTATGTAAGTATGGGAAGCATTTATGCTAGACGTGGGGCAGGGCAAAAAGGGTGGGTAGGTGGGTGCGGGACGAAAAGGGTGCGTGATACAAAACATGAGGGGGAAGTACCAAGATTGTGCTTGCATTAGCGTTCCGCGGTGAATGTTTCCCTTTGTGTGTGCTTCCATAAATAACCCATCATCATCAATTTAAAGACACACATTCGATGTGCGAGTACCCGACATGCGGGCCATGTGAACCGATCGGTTGGTTTACGCGTTTGGTTGCGTGCGAAACTGTGGCTGTCGAACTTTGCCGATCGAGCAAATGGTGTGGTGTGCCCCCGGTTTGGGAGGATGCAAAAGTTTGTGTAGATCAGAGAATCGTTTGGAATGAGAATTGATTGGCATGCCTCCAATAATCAAAGTCTAAGAATGTGCCTAAACAAGAGGTGGAAGACATTTTGAGAAACTATTTGAAAGACACTTAATAGTCTCGGGCAGTAGTCCAAGGCTTTGGACGGATGGATTGTGAATAAGCTGGATATCTTCAGGAACATTAAGCAACTGCAGGTCGAAGAAGATCAGTATGATGAATACCTGTTTATCATTTAGATTAGCAAATAGTACGATTTGGACATGTCAACAAGAATAAAGTGCATTATGGTCCACTGTATCAAGAGCTTCCTGAGACTCTTAAGCTTTAAGTTCACCACCAAGATATGCAGTTGGATTTTTTACTTCTCAGTCAACTGACGAGCATTCGAGGAGTTTTGAAACTGTCGACTGATCGTAGTTAAAAAGTGTCAAATTCTCCTAAAATTAAAGTGTAGCTTATCTAAAGTGAACTGAAAACATTGATCATACGCCTAGAAAACGTAGAATTGAAAACGGACTCATATCCGCTAGTGACATTGATCTAGGCTGACTACACTTATTATTTTCACAATACACGACCAACATGTCCACGAACTTCACAATGAATACGTAGTTAGTGACAGGAAGTCGTTGTAGAGATTTTCCGGGGTGTGACGTACAGAGGTGAGCGCAATCAATGTTGAGATACGCGCTAGCATACTGTCTGCCAACCGGTCTGAGAAAACTTCTCTGCTCAAAACACCTGTAGCGAAGAACGAAGCTGACACTATATAGAACTTAAATAGTTTCAATACGCACATACGCCTCTGACACGTGAACTTTATCCAAAACTGACAAAACCTTTCGAGACGGCAAACAATGTTAGAGTGGAAGATGTTCAGATGGATCAGATGTATTAAAGGAGTGGAAAATGGAGGAGTCGCTAGAACGACGAGCTTCACGAGCTGTACGACGAACTCACTGGGAACTCACCGGTGGGATGGTCATGTCATGAGAATGACTCCGGACGACCAACCCTTAAGGTCATTATAGATCATCTACATCGAAAGAGAAGGCGTGATAATCTGCACGATGAACTTACTGTCGTACAATGCAATAAACTCGTTAGGTTTCGATGGGCTAGTTACGTCATAAAAATGACACCGGACAATCCAGCCCGTTAAGTGCTTAAAGGTCGACAACAGGGACAGAGGAGGCGTAATAGGCCCAAATTGAGCTGAAGTGATGGCGTTGATGCGTCCTCCAGAAAGGCCGTGATTGTTAATTGGCAGACTGCGGCACCCGACCGCAGCAAGCCAAGACCACGTAGCGGTTATGCGAGAAGGAAATAAGTAAGCAAATGTAGAGCATGGGCATTTAATATATTAAAAATGGAAATATTCTGTTCACCCACGAATTCCACTACCAAACTCTTGCATCCACCCAACCGTGCAGCTCACCAGTTTCACGGCAAACCCACAGCAGCGGGTAAATATTCTTCCTAAACGCAAAACATGCGTGCAGATACCGGCCAGTGGCGCAAAAGGGAGTGGCAGAAAAAGAAATCCAAGTGAAGTAATTAGCAACAGAAGATTTGCAATTAACTGACCCGGCCACATCCTCTTGGGCGGCAGTAAAACCCGGGAAAGGGGGGTTGAATTCAAGCAAAATTGAAGAAACAAAACACATTCACACATACGCGCTCTGGCCACATGCGTTGCTGTTCTGGACTATTTTTAACGAAGCTACCGATCGTTCATTTTGGGGGTACGTGCTGCCTCAATTTTCCTCACATTTTCGACTCGACATTCGCCCGAGTGCTGATTGATGGGGTCTTAATGGGGTTTGATTTGGACGCGTATCGGGCGTTCTGCGTTGGGGTTTTTGTTGTACGATCTTCACGCTAGCTGCTATCTTCCAAGGACGTAGATAAGCCGATCGGTCAGGGTTAGTGGTTTCGGATCGTTTAAACCCCACTCAAGATTATGCGATCCAATTATGCACCGCAACGCATCTCGGCATGAGCAATTGGGTGTACCACGTTCGTTCTCTCGTTCGTGCATCACCGTCGAATGACGCCAATCGTTCTAGTGTTGCAAATTCTCAAGTGGTTGCCACGAGACAGGAAGTCGTATCCACTGCGGTGCATTGTGTACGATCGTCATTCTGGCAGAACGAAATGTGATCCCCAGCAGAAGAAAAACCGATAACGCGCATCGTGCACACTCACCAGGATACGCGCCAAATGGCCAAATGTAGCCGTCGGAAAGCTTTCTCTGTTGCACGACTCTTCGCCACACGACGCAGCTGGTGTGCACGATGAGTTGTTGCCGACGAGAGCAACGTCAAGATGCTGCTGCGGCTGGTGATAATAGTACTGGTCCGGAGGCTTTATCGCTCGGTGCATTGCAAACCGATCACATGCTGAGTGTGTCGGACGGCACACAGCGCTATTTTTAATTACACTCACTTAGTCGCCCTTGTACCGCTGAGAGTGTAACAATTACGCCGCCGGTACGATTGTCCTGTAGTGTAAATGTTCGCGTCCAGTGCTGAAGACGTTTCCCGCTGTGAGGAGTAACCGCTAGTGACGAAGATAAAAGAGCGGATTGTCATGGACTTTTCCATGAGGGAAAAATAATAACCCCGGTGTGAGAACAAAGACTTACGGTTCAGTACGAATGATCCGTTTGGTTGTGAAAGTGTACTAAGTGCGTGCAGAAGAAATGGTAATCATATGTGTGTGGTTTACATGCTTAAGTGTAAACGCGTTATAATCTAGACCGATGTGCCCTGTAGCTATTCATTTGGTGAATCACATCTGGTTTCATTTAGAAATGATTGTGTTGTGTTGGTGGCGTTGAAATGTAAACCATTTTGGTTGAGTGATGGGATGTGCGATAAGGTTTTGTGGGATCAGCAGGAATGGTGCTTATTTCATGAGAATTAAAATGACATTCGTAAAAATAAAACTGTTGACAAAGGGTTTATGTTGGTTTTGAATGAAGGTGAAAAAGATAAACCTTATGTATCGTGATGTTCAACT